>NW_028297431.1:1291622-1324475 GCF_049724085.1 Artemia sp. Qi Xiang Cuo
ATACCAGTTTAAAAAAAAAAAAATAAAAAATAAACATGTATCCATGAGTTTGACCTCCAAAAAATGGGTTTCATAATAGAAAACCTGTCTGCCAACCCATGTAGAGTTCATTGTAATAGGCAAATGGCCCTGGTAACCCAATTACTTGAAAATACACAAGCATATTCATGCCTCAGGCGTAGGGTTCAAAGTCGTCTCTTATACGTTGCCAAGTTCAAAAAAAACAAAAAAACCAACTAATCAAGTTACAGGTGACTGACCCTGGTAAGTCAATGTACCGGTTAAACTACACGCATATTCATGCCTCAGGCGTAGGGTTCAAATCAGCACCTCTCTTACTACTGGGGACAGCCCCTTCCAAATACGGAATAATTTCTGTTAGTCTTAAGTTTTAATGTCGCTCCTTACTTTCACTTAAAAGAATATATTTTTTAAATTAATTCCTGAAAGTTTTTGAATTAATACAGCTTTGATTTTGGCTCCCCATACTTGAATAATTAAAACGAAATTTGCATATTAATTTTTTTTTTTTTGGCTAAATGACTTTCTCGAAATTTTGTTTTGACGTAACTTACGAATTAATTAACGTAACGAACTTTTATATTTATATATTTTCATTACGTATATTAGGGGGTTCACATCCTAGGCAATACCTCGCTCTTTACAATACAGTTCAAATGTTGTTCCAATTCTTTAAGAATGACCCCTTAATCACAAAGGCCGTTAATTAGAATAAATAGCTCTGATGAAAGTACAAAAAAAAACTTTAGAGTAAAGAACGAGGTAATGACTAGGGGGTGAACCCAATCATATACATAATAATTTCTGTTCGTTTTAAGTTTTGATGTTGCTCCTTACTTTCAGTTTAAAAAATTGTTTTTTTCATTTAATTTCTGATCTTTTTTTAAATAATGCTGGGAAATACGGAGCCCCCTTCATAGCAATGTCCCTTCCCCCATGAAAACTCCTTCCATGTAAAGATCCTCCCACGTAGACTCCGACCCCCCCCCCCCAATTACTAGAAAAAATCCCACCTGAAAACTTCTGTATAGTTTCCAATAACCAATACTATATGTAAACATTGGGCAAAGTTCATAACTTGCAGATCTCCCCTCGGGGACTGTGCGGGATTAAGTCATCCTCAAAGACATAGTTATTGTATTTTTCAACCATGCTGAACGAAATAGCCATCTCAAAATTTTGATCGGGTGACTCGGAAAAAATGAGTGCGGGAGGGGGCCTAGTTACCCTCCATTTTTTTGGTCATTTAAAAAGGGCACTATAACTTTTAATTTTCGTTCGAATGAGCCCTCCCGCTATATTCTAGGACCACTGAGTCGGTACGATCACCCCCGGGGGAAAAATAAATGACAAAAAAAAAACACACCTCCGTGATCTTTCTTCTGGCAAAAAAAAATACAAAATTCCACACTTTTGCAGATAGGAGCTGAAACGTCTGCAGTAGGGTTCTCTGATACGCTGAATCTGATGGTGTGATTTTCATTAAAGTTGTATCACTTTTAGGGGTGTCTCCCCCTTTTTTCGAAAACAAGGGAAATTTTCTCAGGCACGTAACTTTTGATGGGTTTTGATGAAGACTAAACTTGTTGAAACTTATATATTTGAAGTCAGCATAAAAATCTGATTCTTTTGATGTATCTATTGGTATCAAAATTCCGTTTATTAGAGTTTCGTTTACTATTGAGCCGGGTCGCTCCTTACTTACAATTCGTTACCACGAACTGTTTGAAAATCATTTGAGCGGACTGCTATATTAAAAAAAAGAAAAAAAAACTCTCGCGATCTTCGAGGGCCGCAGCATTATATAAATGGCTTTGTTTGTGATATACCTATCCCAGCCTACCATTATTACAAGCCAATAGATGACCTTTTAAGATTTTTAGCTAACATCATAGTGTCTTGACTATTTCGCATCCATTCACTTGAGACAAATGCTTAAAAACTACGTTTCAAGAATGCTTATCGCCATAAAAGAAAACAATGCGTATTTAACATCAATGAATTGGAAGGGCTTATCTAAATGCAAATTTACCAAGGGACTATTTTGGGAGCACATATTTTTTCTTGGAATGACAACCTCTTTCCCTAGCAAGGGTTCAATACGACATTTGGTGAAAATAAACTGAAACTAAAGAGAAAAGTAAATTGCATCACACCGCTTAAGTATTTTTAATTAGCCAATTTATAGTACATAGAAGCGAACCGTAAGTAAGGAGCGACTCGTACTATTAGTATCCAAAACTCAAAAAAGGAGCCTTATTAACAATATATACTTCAAAATAACTGGATTTTCAAGATGATTTTAAGTACTCAAAATTGTACTTACTTGTTATAGCGACCACACTTTGTTCTTGAACTGTAATGAAGCTGGTTTTCTGTGTCGACTTGGAGATAATCAGCTTAGCCTAAGCGAGATAAAAATAGCCTACTATAAAGGTATATTTTAATTAAATATTTGATACATAGGGGTGGTTAGGTTAGATATTTAATATAATGCGTTCTGGGCGTCCAGCTTCCCATAATTCTCTATTGTATTTTCCATAATTTTGTTATTAATGTGTTATATTTTCGTCATATTTTGGTATATTTCATTAGGATTAACCTAACTTAACTTCTTTGTTCCAGTCGCTATAACATGTAAGTACCCTCAAAATTTATTAAGTTTAAAGTTAAAGGAAAGAAGTTACGATACTGAAAATAATTCCCTGATTCTCAAAAAGGGGTAAAACATCCACTAGAAGGCGCTTAATCCTAACGAAAATTACTCTGTTGAATTCAAAATATCAGAAAACCCTATTGCAGAAGTTCCAAGCTCTGTCTATAAAAGTACGAAAGTTTGCATTTTTTTTTCTGGCAAAAATGGTGACGGATGTATGTTTATTTATTTTCCAAGAATGATCGAATCGAACCAATGACCCCAAAAAGGTAGAGAAGGCTATTAAAAACAATTTTTAAAATTCTAATGACCTATTTAACTAGCAAAAGGAATGAGCCGCAGCAAAGTGATCTTTTCTGCCATTCGGTGGCATAAACAACAATTTTGCCCGAAAGAGAACCAAAAAGCTATCGAATAAAATTTCTGAGGTAGCCATTTGATCTTAAAATTATCAAACAATTATATATCGAGCTTCTTTTGTTCGATATATAATGTTGCCCGAAAGAGAACCAAAAAGCTATCGAATGAAAATTCTGAAATAGCCATTCGATTTTTAAATTTAAAAAATTGTTTATTGAGCTTCCCAGTTTCAGAGGCAGTAATGTCACACGGTGGTATCTTCGCTCCAAAAGTTTCATTTAACACTGTTAACAAAGTTGATTAATTTGAGACTTCATAAAGCTATGGATCTTTGCGTAGGTGGGGGAGGGATTGAGCCTGAAACCTCTAAAAAACACACTTTTTTGCCCAAACTTTCAATTCTCCGTGAGTCTTCGGTTAAATATAGAAGAAGGTTTAGGAAAGGAGGGATATAAATTAGTCTTAGACCTCCTTTCATTCCGGGAAACTACACCTTTAACATGGGCGCTACAGGGTGATAGCTTACTTCTTACTACCGAAAATAATTTTCTGTGTAACATTACAGATTACAATCATATGCTTACCGATACAAAAGGTGAAAGAGCGCAGGTGGACTCCCTTGAAACCACAAAAAAGTCCCCAACGGGCCTTGCCTCCGATTAAATGATTAAGTGAAGCGACCCTGAAAGTAGTGGTATTTCATTGCCGACGTTACCATCTCCCACTTATCATTAGCGCTACCAGGGAATTTCCCACGAGAAAGGGGAGAGCAAATGCTACTAGAAGCTTTGTTTCACAGTTTATAGAATTAGCAGTATGATCATTCTCTATCTCTCCCATTATAAAAACCCGAACAGGGGTGCGAGTGCTCCGGAGAACGTTTTTGCAGATAGAAACGTAGGCGTTATCAGATCTTTTCGCGGGTAGACAAGTCAGATTTCTCTTGGACACGAAACAAGTGGAAACCCGCTATTACGAATAATGCACTTGGTAACCATTTCTCAGTGATTGACGATAACAGACTAATCCACTAAGGCAGAAACAAGTGGGAGGAGCTTTTTGTTCGCACCGAGACCGAAGACCAGAAATTATCTGCGATAAGCTTACTGTCTATAAACTGTGCTTTGTTCATACCACTGTATATAGATAATATAATTTATATACTGTTATTCATATACTTATATATCTATTATTTATATACTGTGGTTTATATAAAACTTTAAATAAAAAATGTTTTATTTCTCCTATTTGTATAGATTTTTAATGTCTTTTTGTCTTCTCGGGGGCATTGCTCCCTGGACTTCTGCCAGCATCCAATTAAGAATGATACAAAAAAAAAATTATTCGATGAACCCACATTGAAAACCACGGAAATGATGACCATAAGACTCATTTTATAACCGCGCAGCATTAGTGCGGGTGGGGCGAAAGGTCCTCTCTTATTGAGGAAACGAAAGTTCAATTTGGACAGCTGTACTTTATTTCAAAAAGCAAATATATCAAAAGAGTTCTTGTCTCGAGGTATTACTCTCAAAAATGCAACTTTTGACTTCAAGAGTGTAAGAGTGTAGTGTAACTCATTGTATAGTAAGCAAAAACCATCAAAATAAAAACAAAACGAGCAGGAGTTAAATAAAAATAAACGATTTGTTCAAAAGAAAGTAAAGAGAGACATTAAAACTCATAACGAACATAAATTATTTCTTATATGAGGGGGAATACTCCCTCCTTAACAATTCATTCTTTAATTTGTGAAGCATTTATGGGTGCAACAAATGAGTTGATGGTTATTGGAAAGCATTATATTTACCGATTTCCTTTTAATACATATAAACTGATTTTTTTTTTGTCAAAAGCAAATGCACACCAATCAGCTCTTCCATTCTTAAGCTGTTACGAAAAATATTTTCCATCCCAATCCGATTTTCATGAGCTTGTCGTTCTTAAAGCCTCACAGTAATTCAAACTTTAGCGTAAAATTTGGGGTTAAAGAGAGGGGGGAGCCTCCCTCATACATAAAATTTGTTCCTTTTTTAGTTTTATGTCACTGTTTGCTTTCATAAAAAAAAAACTTGTTTATTCATCTGAACATAAGAAAAAGCACAGACTGGACATGTGTTGTTTTCAGCACATGCAAAATAAAGGAATCCACTTTAGGAGTGAGGTAAGGCACATAGCTTACTCTAACGTAATATACAATTGGAAGAAGCATGGTGTGTCAATAGTTCTTTTAATAATTTCTATGATAATGTCAATCTTCATAAGCTTAATTTTATTTAAATCAGTTAGCAATATCTGTTTATTGGTCATTGCATATATTGATAAAGTTGAGCTTTGAAACTATTTTTTCTATCATTAATTTAAATATTTGTTTATAAAACTATTAAAATGAGTACCGCACCCTGGCTCTAAAATCTTGTAAAGTCGTTTGAATCGGTATTCTTTCCCCCGTTCACCTTCGTTTCTAATTTCAATGTTTATCTCTCTTATTGCTGCAATTAATAATACAACATCCGCATTGGATAAACAAGAGGGATAAAATCAACCTTTTCTAGGTAATGTTTGATTTAGAAGAAAATTAAATTTCAACTGGGTACTGGTCTTGATGAAAACGTCCTTGAAAAAGTACTTATCAGAGGCAACGCTATAGCGTTGCCTATAGTAAAGGCCATACGGCTCCAATGTTTTATTATTATTATTTTTTTTCTGACACTTCATATGGAAGGGGTCATCGCAGAAACTTCAAAGGGGGCTCATTCGATTGGATATCGAGAGTTCGAGTGCCCTTTTTAATAGTCGAAAGTGACTGGAGGGCCACTAGCTCCCCCCACGCCCATAATCCCCCCAAAAACATCCAATCAAAATTTTGAGATAGCCATTTTGTTCAGCGTAGTTGATTTCCAAATAGAAAATACGTTTTTGAGGAGAACACTCCCCCACAGCCCTCAGGGTAAGGGTTTTAAGTTATGCCCTGGGGGCGTATAAGGTCTTTATATAAGGCGTTGTCGTGGAAACTTCAAAAAAGGCTCATTCGATTGGAAATTCAAAGAGCTAGTGCCTTTTTTTATAGTCGAAAGTGATTGGAGGGCACTAACCCCCCTCTCACGCCCACCTTTTCAACAAACATATCCAATCAAAATTTTGAGATAGCCATTTTATTAAACGTAGTATTAAGTTCTGTAAATTAGGTCTTTGATGATGACAACTCCCCCACAGCCCTCAGGGCAAGGGTTGTAAGTTATGCCCTGTGGGCACATCAGAGGCAACGCTATAGCGTTGCCTATAGTAAAGGCCATACAGCTCCAACGTTTTATTATTATTTATTTATTTATTATTTTTTTCCAGACACTTCATATGGAAGAGGTCGTCGTAGATACTTCAAAGGGGGCTCATTCGATTGGAAATCGAAAGTTAGAGTGCCCTTTTCAATAGTCGACAGTGACTGGAGGGCAACTGGCTCCCCCCCACGCCCATAATTCCCCCAAACACATCCAATCAAAATTTTGAGATAGCAGTTTTGTTCAGCGTAGTTGATTTCCAGAGAGAGAATATGTTTTTGAGGAAGAAACTCCCTCACAGCCCTCAGGGCAAGGGTTTTAAGTTATGCCCTGGGGGCATAGAAGGTTTTTATATAAGGCGTTGTCGTATAAACTTCAAAAAAGGCTCAATCGATCATTCGATTTCATTCAAAGGGCTAGTGCCCTATTTAATAGTCGAAACTGATTGGAGGGCAACTAGCACCCCCTCCCAATGCCCATCAGTAGTAGTAAGGCCATAGGGAATATGAACCCTACAAGAAAACCTACGCCTGAGGCAGTGTAGCTTCACGTGCACATTGTAAAAAGTGACCAATCCTTTTATACCTATAAAGTGGTCAAACATGTTTTGAGAGTATGGTTGAGATTGTATAAGACAATCAGACTGGTTATTGCTATTTATTTCAATTACACATGGAATTGCACAAGAATATGCAGTACAGTTTCACGTGGACATTTTAAAAAGCTGGCAAACCTATAAAGTGGTCAAACACGTTTTGAGAGTATAGTCGAGATTGTATAACACAACCAGACTGGTTTTTGAGGCAACATCCATTTTTTTAGGGCTAATCAGAGAGAGAGTGGAGGTTATTCTATATACGATAACTCGATTGTTGAGTGGATTCGAATAAAAGGAGTCATTTTCATTCGTCCTGGAGATTTTGTATATAATGATCATGCATTACGATTAAATCTTCATAATGTTTTAACATACCATGGATAATACATTTAATATTATTGAATTTAAAGCTATGGCTACATCGATTTATGATGTGAGTTCAGTTTAGTAAATTTTCTTAATTTATTTCCAAATAAAATAATTTTACATAGTCATCCCTCCAGTAAATTCAAATTTCAGTGGCATAGCCCTCCTCCCAACAATACAAACTCTACAATATGATGATTATAGTCGCTAGAAAGCGTTAAATCCACTCTTTTTTCCATTATATATACCCCATCTTCCCTCCCTCCCTCTGTTTACGACTTTAATTCATTCATTACAAATAATTCTTTCCTTCAAAAAATGTCATTTTCTCATTATCAAAATAGAAAGTGGTTTCTTTCCGGCCCAGATAAAACCATGTGTGTTTAATCCTGTTACAAAAAGGGACGGTTTTAGAAACAGACTTTACACGCTTGTGTTATCGACATAGATTAATGCCACATGCGTTTGTGTAATTCAAGACACTTTGAAAAATAGATTGTTTTTTGGTCAAATTAAACGAGATATTCTATTTTCAAATGTATTTGATGAAAGCAAATGGATTTCATAGATTATTAAGAGGCTCTTATAAAAATATAAGGGGGGGATGGGGGCAATGTATCAGCTCTAACACCTTAGCTTTAAGGAGAAAACAAACTATTTTTTCGGATGAAAAGTAAGGGGGGAGGGGGGATTCCTTGTGCAGACACATATACCCATTAACAAGAGAACTAATGCGGCCATTCCGACACGCAACACTGAAGTTTAGTGTTTGGTTAGCTTTTAATTATACCATATTTATGGCTGACTATTTTTAGATCTATATTTTAAATCATTGTATTGGATTTGATGGCATCGAGGGTACTAATTTTTCTTCTGTAAAATGGGGAATCGTTGTTCCATACTAAATTATGCCTTCTTTTTAAGGACAATTTTTAAGAATGCCTCCCTTTCCCTCAAAAGAGAGCTAACGTTAATGTGGCTACTCCAATGTAAAAGCTAGAGATAGCTGGCCCGCCGGGAGCCACTAATATCCCTTCCAGACCGGCGCTAGCTGGCAAAGCTTAATCCGTACCAGCCCCTATACAGCTGTGAAGAAAGCTGAAAAGAGAGTTGATGGTTGCTCAAATAGTGGTAAGTCCCACTGCACCAAACCTCCAAGCCATTGAAATTGGAGCTACAATCACATCTATGCAAGAAACGGATGTCACCATCCCATTTTTCCCATGTAATACTTTGCCAAGACCATCCGTCTCTCATGTGCAGGCTAAGTTTAGCAATGTGGGCATTCTACGATTACTTTCTACCTGCTTGTAGACATATCTAACTATTCCTGTCAAACTTTTTTTAGTCTATCATCCTTAACATTTTTTCAACTGTGTAAAAGTGTGTGTCAGAGATATTGCGATGTTAACCCCCCGCCCCAACCATGGCTTTAAATTTCTCTACCCCCCTTGGATATATATAAATATAATGTAATTTTCTTTATTGTCAAGGAAATCGCTCTTTTGCTTCTTTCTGAGATTTCTGGGGAGGGGATGACGGCAAGTTTCTAGTTAAAGTAAAACTAGGAGGGGAGAATTAAGTTCTGAGGAAGGGGTGAAAAATGGTACTTATTCAATGTCCCGGTAAACATACGACTTGAAATACTTCAGCATGAATAGACTATTGCATCTTTCTGAACTTGGTGGGCAGGGGGTGGGGGCAAGAATTCATTAAAAATGAAGCTCGGAGGGGGAAATTAAGTTTTTGAGGGTGGGGTGACAAATGGATATGGTTTTTTAACTTGATAAAATAATGGTTAATTCATAAAGAAAATAAACCCGCTTTTCTATAAATTAATTAATTAGTAGCGCCATTCTCATCAGGTCATAAAGAATCATTTTTTGGCGGACCTGAAAGAATCCTAGCACCACCATTAGAGCTTCAAGATGAATCTACGTTGATACTAGATAATATTGAGTGGCATAGGGGTTTTCTAAATCATGTCTTTGAGGCCTTGGTCAGCCTAGACAATCTAATTTGTCACAATGTCATGATGAGGGACCAAGAATGGCCAGATAGATTTATATGACAGTATTAAGGCGATGTTAGAAATACTAGTGCTTTTGAACCGGGTGCTTGTGAAGAAATCCTATCATAGGACAATACAAACTTGGTTGCACATCTATCCCCAACCTCCCTAGTTGACAAACTAACTAATTTTGACGAATTCATGCTCCTTCCAACCAATTCAATTGATAAGACTGGGGGTGGTGCTGTTGATAATTCTATGCCACCCCCACCATTTCTGTTAAAGAGACAGCTAGTAGTAGTAGTATCGATATAAAAACATCACAAGGACCCCCTCTACCAGATTTTTTTCTTTCCAACTCTGCCTTGCACCACACAAAAGTCCGCAGTATAAAATTTGGAGACTCATTAAAGTCTTTAGAGTAAAGGGATATAATAACAGATCCCCTTACAATAAGAAATATATAAACTAACAAGATTTAAACCCCTCTTAAACAACTATTGGGGGTGTGGGGTGTGGGGGTCAGTTTAAAAGTATAAATAACGCTCAAAATATTTTTTTAAATTAAAATATGAGTGAGTTGTATTCAACAGACTTGTGAGAGGGAATGTTGGAGATTTACCCGCTTTGGTCATAATGTAGGGAGAGTTGTAGGGAGGGGGTTAATAGTATTAAAATTAAGTGGGAAAATTAAGCAAGAGGGGTCCCGAGCGAGTGGATTCATTAGTTGAGAGTTTAAATGTTAGTATTTTTGTATTCAAAAAGCATGTTATTTGAAGCGGTTGGCATAGGAAGAGGGCTATATTTTTAAAATATCATTTAGATTTAGAGGGATGTCAGAGGGTGCAACGAATCTGTTTCGAAACGAAGCTATAGTGCTTTAAGTATACATTTTTAATTGCCATCTACAGACTACTTCGAAAAAATGCCTCAAAGAAACCGTGTGACTAATTGGCAGTGTAAGGCCTTTGAGAGTTCAATGTTTCCTATAGTAGATTGTAACTGTTTAAACGGTTAATATCCAGTGACATTTAATAGACTAGGTATTTCTGAGTGGGCTACCGAACACTTTGAGATTGGAGTCACAATGTTGCAGTCTGAAATCGAATTCTAGGAGGGCCAGTAATTCAATAAAAAGGGCAGATTTCTTCAAGTGAATGCCCCTTCATTTGAATCAGTGAAGTACTGGACGTAGATTTCATAAACAGAGCACAAAGAGCTGTATTCAATTGGACGTTTTAATCCAATTTCTGATATTAGTAGGGTTTTCAGGGAGTGTAAAAACTGGGAAGGTGATTGTTACTGCCGTCCAACATGCCTTTCAAGATGTCACTCTGATATGAAGTTTAAACAACACATGCAAAATTGTAAACGTCAGAAATACCAGGCTGTGGAATTGGTTAGCAGAGTAGGGGCAATCTCGAGACTTAAGAATTTCCTGAATATATCCTCGCAGGGCAATCAGAACGCCTGGGATGGTAAAACGGGAGTTACCGATGAATGCAGGGTAACAAATCCAAATTGTTTTAAAGCACATGAGCTCATATTGGTTGTTCAAACTTACACATATCAGGACTTTAGAGATGTTTCACAAGGGCTCGACTAAGGGTATATACCTGACCACAGCAGAGACAGTAGGTACTCAGCAGTGGCCAGTCTAATTAAAACAGTACCTTGTACGGTTGCGTATCTTTGCTACACAAAACCTAATACGTGTCGACTCTCAGGTGATAGTTGACTCCGTAAAAATCGAGAACGATGCGTAGGTCTTCAAGGGTAATGTCCTGATTACGGTGGTAAGAGAGGGAGGAGGAAGGTCTGTAATCTCAACCATTTGTGGCAAGTAAGAGCATCGGGGGGCAGTAAACTGAGGGTAGTAGCGTGTTAGTCGTACAATTTATAATTTAAACAATAGTATTTTTTGCCTGTTCTTGTAGACAATTCTTATTATAATTACTATCTTGTTTTATTGGTTTTGTCCCGTATTGTCATGGGCGAAGTTGTAGATGACGTATCAATCGATGGTTCTTTTTCATATAAATTCCAACCCAAATCATCAGAGAAGCTACTAATGCTGAAATTTAAGAGAAAAATAGTTGAAAAGGTTAAAACATGTGTGAATAGAATAAATGTTTTAAACTCTTTTCTCTTCTTTCCAAAATCCATAAGCTCGTTGATTCTGCTTGTGAAAAGTATTGATTGTGATAGAGTCCCCCTCCTCAAGAAGAATGGTTCCAATGATAACGTGTATTTTTTATTAACATGCATAGCTACAAATCCATAATGTTTAGACAATTTAGGTCTAAAGCTGGATGATGTGCAGCTGCCATCCATCGAGACTTTTTTCAGTTATCTTACTGAGATTGACTTCGCCACTAGTAACAACAAATGTGTTAAGAGGGTTTGGGCAAAGTATAGATGCAACAAAGGGTAGGATTATTGTAAATTATATTTAGCGAATGACGTATTCACTCTCCTAGACAATTTGTGCGAAAATACGGAAAAGATCTATGTAGAATTTTGGTTGAATTTAGTTTATTATTTTTCCACTCCTCATCTGGACCTGATACTTATAATCAGTAAACAAGAAATGGCTCTGATTGCAATTAGGGATCAGCATATTTATTTATAGTGATTAACGACGGGAGAATATGTTTTTCACGGGGACCACTGCATGATAACTGATCTGACCAGGTACCACACCGATTAAAATTTAGCACCAGTTTTTTTGGACATAAATTTCATTCGACACTCAGCCATGTATCGCAGGAATAGGTCATGTGAAACCCATAATTTGCATGGAATACTGAGTATATTGGGTTCCTTTAACATTGCTAGCGCTAAGCAGAATTGAGCGGAGGGATATTTCTTTGAAATTGATGGCTAAATGCCCACTGAAATCATAGATCTATTAAAAGATTTTGTTTTTTCGTTCATAAATAGACCGATGGGTAGGGAATCTCTGAGCTCCTACAATTTGGCTTTATCAGAGGTGGGATCACAAGGTGGTTCCCATCAAAACAAGAAATAATTGCCGACCTTAACCCAAAAAAAAATATCACTGTTCTTCACGTGCTATTGAAATGGATGGTGTCTGATGGTTTCAAAGTCCCGGATTTTCATAGTGCCCTCTAATATTATAAAAAGACTCACACGAAACCGTCTAGTGATACCTATACGAGTAAATGTTCAAAAGCGAGAATAAAAGTTAAAAAAGATTTATAGACTTATTTTGAAATAAATTTTTTGTAAAATGCTCTAAAGCATACACCACAACACTTGATGTGACATTGTTACCAATCCCAAAAATTATATTTGATCAATTGTGGATCCAAGCTTCACATCGCTCCAAATCTCCGACTCTAATATGGGGCCCTTATTTTGCAAAAAAAGAAAAGTTTTTGTAAACGCAAATTATGCAGGCTACCTTTCAATAATTGAAATGCCTCAAAAACTTATACTGTCTTTTTACAATAATATAGATCTTGTGAAAATGCGGATTGAGGGATAAGCTCAATTGTAATACAGGGATATTGATTTCTTCCGGAATTGATTAAAGGCTTAAAACCTATTGAGTGACATAAAAAATGGAGAGTACTTTAGCTCAATAATCGACAGCACTAAATGGGATAAATCCCACTTTCCGGAACAAGTAAAATAACAGGCCCATTATCAATGTCTCATGTTAGATTACCAACCAGGTAGTAGCCTGATATTCATTAGTTTTTTTTTTTGGCTACGTGAATAATGTGTGGATACAAAAAACAAGTATATAAAGCAAGTTGGAAAGTGATTACATAAAGACTTTGTAATAAATAATTTCAAAACGGGCGCTTATAGAAAGTGTACGGAACGTGTTGTAGTTCAAGGACTGAAAGTCATGACTATTCGTTCTTTACAATGTAAATACCAAACAGTTAGAGTTGTGAAAAACGCCGTATCGGCTATATCAGACAACGCCTATGTACTTGAGGATGGTGTAAAGGTACTACCACACGGTCATTATTTAATCTCAGACCGAGTTGAATGTGGTGAGAGTACAGAAAACAACTCGGTCTACAAAAATTAACAGAATTCATTAAAAAAATACAAATTGGGTGGGAGAGTTTTTTTTTTGGGGGTTGTTTTTTGCCTCTTTGCGTCTCTTTGCCTGTGTGCCTGGGTGGATGTTTGCTTTTCCCAGAACATGTCTTTGTCTGTTTGAATGTCTGAATCTTTGCGTCTGTATGTTTTTTTGCCTGTCCCATTATCTGTCTTTGTCTGTTTCTATGCTGAATTATGAATTTGTATGTGTTTTTATCTCTATCACTCTCTAAGCCTGTGTATCTTGGCAGGTAATTTGCTTTTCACAATGCCTGTCTTTGTCGGTTTCCTTGTATGAACTCATGTGTTTGTATATGTTTTTGTGTCTCTCACTTTCTAAGCATGTGTGCCTGGGTAGGTGTTTGTTTGTCCCAGTGCATGTCTTTGTCAGTTTGCATATCTGAATTTATGTGTTTGTTTGCCTGTGTATCTCTCTCACTCATTAAGCCTCATGCACCCTCTTTGCATACAGACATCCTCTTTGCCTGTATGCCTGGACGGATATTTGCTTTTCCTAGTCCCTGTCTTTGTCAGTTTGTATGTCTGAATCTGTGTATTTGTATGTGTTTTTGGCCCCTTTAGTCTCTTTACCTGTGGATCTGGGCGGATGTTTTCTTGTCCCAATGCTTTTCTATGTCGGTTTGCATGTCTGAATATATACCTTTGTATGCGTTTTTGTCTTTCTCACTCTCTAAGCCTGTGTATCTGGGTAGTTGTTTGCTTGGCCTAGTGTCGGTATTTGTCTGTTTCTATGTCTGAATTGTGTATTTGTATGTGTTTTTATCTCTCTCACTCTCTATGCCCGTGTGTCTTGGTGGGTGTTTGCTTCTCCCAGTGCCTGTTTTATCGGTTTGCTTGTCTACATTTATGCGTTTGTATTTATATTTTTGTACTTTTCCGTCTCTAAGTCTGTGTGCCTGGGTAGGTGTTTGCTTATCCCAATGCATTTCTTTGCTGGTTTGCATGTCTGAATTTATGTGTTTCTATGCGTTTTTATCTCTCTCACTCATTAAGCCTGTGTGTTTGGGGAGGTTTAGGTACTTGTCCCCTTGCTATCCTATTTCTGTTTGTATGTCCGAATTGATTGATTGTTTGTTTTTTTTTGTTTCTCTCAATCTCACTGACTGTTTGTCTGGGTGGGTGTTTTCTTGCGCAGAACATGTCTTTGTCCGTTTGTATTTCGGAATTTTGTATTTGTATCTGTTGTTGTGTGTCTTTCACTCTCTTTTCCTGTGTGTCTCTGTGTGTTTTTGAGTGTCCCTGTGCATGTCTTTGTCAGTGTGTATGTCTGAATCTATTTGTTTTTATTTTATAATTTCTTTATTTAACAATATGGTCAAAAAGATGTGTTTTTGTCTCTCTTATTCTCTAATACTGTGTGTCTGGGCGGGGGTTTGCTTCTTCCAGTGCTTGTCCGTGTCAGTTTGCATGTCTGCATTTATGTGTTTGTATATATTTTTTTTCTCCCTCACTCTCTAAGACTGTGTGTCTGGGCGGGTGTTTACTTGTCTCAGTGCCTGTCTCTGTCAGTTTGAATGGCTGAATTTATGTGTTTGTTTGAGTTTTTGTCTCTCTCACTCTCTAAGTCTGTGTGTCGGGGCTGGTGTTTGCTTGTCCCTGTGTCTTTCTTTCTTGACTTGCATGTCTGAATGTATGTGTTACTATGCGTTTTTGTCTCTCTCATTCTCTAAGCCTGTGTGTCTCTGCGAGTTTTTGCTTTTCCCAGTGTCTGTCTTTGTTATTTGTATGTATGAATTGTGTATTTGTATGTGTTTTGTCTCTCTCACTATCTAAGCATTTGTGTCTGGGTGGGTGGTTACTTCTTCCTGTGCCTGTCTTTGTCGGTTTCTATGTCTAAATCTATGTATTTGTACGTGTTTTTTCCTCTCACTCTCTTTGCCTGTGTGTCCAGGCGTATATTTGCTTGTCCCAGTGCCTGTATTTGTCGGTTTGAATGTATGAATCTATGCATTTGTATGCGGTTTTGTCTCTCTTGGTCTCTAAGCATGTGTATCTGAGCGGGTGTTTGCTTGGCTCAGTGCCTATCTCTGTTTGTTTGTATGTCTTAATTAATGTGTTTGTATGCGTTTTTGTCCCTTTACACTCTCTATGCCTAAATATCTGGATGGGTGGTTGATTGTCCCAGTGTCTGTCCCTGTCTGTTTATAGGTCTGAACTATGTATTTGAATGGGTTTTTGTCTCTATCACACTCTTTTCCTATGTGTCTTGGCAGGCATTTGCTTATCCCAGTGTTTCTCTGTTTGTTTTTATGTCTGAATTATGTATTTAATGTGCTATGGTTCTCTCTCACACTATAATCCGGTGGTTCTTTGTGGATGTATACTTCTCCTTGTGCCTGTGTATGTATGTTTGTATGTCTGAATCTGTATATCTGTATGTGTTTTGTCTAACTCACTCTCTTTGCCTGTGTGTCAGAGTGGGTGTTTGCTTCTCCCAGTGCCTTTCGTTTTCAATTTGCACGTCTGATTCTAAGTATTTCTATGTGTTTTTGTCTCTCACTCTATTTTACTGTGTGTCTGGGTGGGAGTTTGATTTTCCTTCTGTCTTTCTTTGTCATTTTGTATGTCTGAATTGTTTATTTGTACGTGTTTTTCTCTCTGACTCTCTAATCCTGTGTGTCTGAGCGGGTGCTTTCTTCTCCCACAGCCTGTCTTTGTTCGGGTACAGGTCCGAATTTATGTGTTTGTACGTGTTTTTGTCTCTCTCATTCTCTAAGCCTGTGCGTCAGGGCAGGTGTTTACTTGTCCCAGGGTCGATCGTTGTCTATTTGAATATCCGAATGTTGTATTTGTATGTGTTTGTTGTCTCTCTCACTCTCTAAGTATGTATGTCTGGGCAGGTGTTTACTTATCCCAGTGCTCGTCATTGTTGGTTTACATTTCTGAATTTATGTCTTTGTATGTGTTTTTGTCTTTCTCACTCTCTGAGCCTCTGTGTCTTTTTATGTGTTTTATTTACACAGTCCATATTTTTGTTTGTTCTAATCTATCTATTTTTTTTTTTGTATAATTGTTAGTCTCTCTCTCTCTCTCTCTCTTTTTCTCTCTCTCTCTCTCTCTCTCTCTCTCTTTGCCGCGGTGTCGGTGCAGGTGTGTGAGGGTTACAGAGACGGTCTTGGTCTAGGAGGGTGAGGGGGGCGTTGGGGGTGTACAGGAAATTTAGAGTTAGATTTTTAGTTATGTAGTGGGGTTGTAGTTGGGGTGTTGGTTCGTCCTGAAGAGTCGGTCCGGGGGTTATGGGCGGGGTTGTTCTTTTACTTTGACCTGTCTATTTCTTTTTTTGGTTATTATTTTTTTATTTATATTTTTGTATTTGTCTTTCTTAATCTCTTTGACTTTGTTTCTGGTCGGGTGTTTTCTTGTCACAGTCCATTTCACTGTTGGTTTTACTATCGATATATATTTTTTTGTGAATTAGGGTGTTATTTTAAATATGATTTACCGTGTGTATGGGTGGGTGTTTTAGTGCCCAAGTGCATGTTTATGTAAAGTTTGGTAGTCGTGTGATTGGTAAAGCACGTGTCTTTTTCTGTTGTATAATTAAGATTTGGTTCGTTTTTATTGTTTTTTTTTCTTTCTCACTATCTTTTCCTGTGTCTGATCTGTTGTTTTTTTTTAACAGTTACTGTCAATTTAGTGGTGATTGTCAGTATTTCTATTTTGTTATGTGTTGTTTCTATCTCACTTTTTGCGAGTGTGTGTCTGGGCAGATGTTTGCTTGTCCCAGTGCATTTGTTTGTCATTTTGCATGTCTGAATCTATTACTTTGTATGCGTTATTGTCTCTCCAACTCTCTAAGCCTGTGCAAATGGGCAGTCGTTTGCTTGGCCTAGTGTTTATCTTTGCCTGTTTCTATCTCTGAATTGTGTGTTTGTATGTGTGTTTTTTCTCTCTCACTCTCTAAGCCCATTTGTCTTGGCGGGTGTTTGCTTCTCCCAATGCCTGTCTTTGTCAGTTTACATGTCTGAATTCATGTGTTCGTGTTACTTTCTCTCTCGTTTAGTAATTAAGCATTGGGTCCACGGGGGGGGGGGGGTTCTTGGACCCATGCCTGTCTTTTTTTGTTTGAGTGTCTGAATTATGTATTGACATTGGTTTTGTTGATATGACTATATTTTACTGGGTGTATGTGTGGGTGTGTTCTTGTACCAGTACATGTCTTTGTCAAGGTGTATGTCTGATTCGTATGTGTTGTCTTGTCTCTCTCACTCTATGGACCTTTGTGTCCGGATGGGTGTTTGATATCCGCAGTGAATTTCTTGATCAGATTGAATGTTTGAATATATGTGTTTGTATATTATAATATCAATATATAACAATATATTAAATAAGATTTGTTTTTGTCTCTTTTACTCTCTAACCATGCACGTCTGGGTGGGTGTTTGCTTCTTCCAGTGCTTGTCCGTGTCAGTTTGCATGTTTGAATTTCGGTGTTTGTATGTGTGTGTCTCTCTCACTCTCTTTGCCTTTGTGTCTGGATGGGTGTTTACTTGTCCCAATGCCTTTTTTTGTCGGTTTGTATGTCTGAATTTATGTGTTTGTATTCATTTTTGTGTCTCTCACTCTTTAAGCCTGTGTGTTGGGTCCGGTGTTTGCTTGTCCCAGTGCCTGTCTTTTTTGGTTTGCATATTGAATTTGTGTTTGTATGCGTTTTTGTCTCTCTAACTCTCTAAGCCTGTGTGTCTAGAGTGGGTCATTGCTTATCCAAGTGTCTGTCTGTTGGATTGTATCCCTGAATCGTGTATTGGAATTTTTTCTCTCTCATCCTTTTCAAAAAGTATTGGCTAGGAGTTTGAAATTTAAATAATTATTGTCAAGCCATTCCTCCATAGAAAAAAGACCTAAAACTTAAATCTCCATCCCCTCAAATTTACCTAAAAAATTATTGTCTTAACTGTAAACCCTTTTAGTAGTTTCAACTTTATGCAAACTCCAATACTGTGTTATCTGTCTCAAAAGGTATTGGCTACGAGTTTGAAATTTAAATAATTTTTGTCATGAGATCCCTAAAAAAAAATTGACTAAAAGCTATACAAAGATTGTCTAAAACTTATACAACTTTATTAGTTTACACTTTATCTTTTACATTAGGTATTGGCTTTGAGTCTTAAATTTAAATAATTATTTTCATGAGATCCCTACATACCTACATGAAAAAAATTCCTAAAATGCAGGAGTAAGCATCCCCTCAAATTTCACTCTCTTCGGAAGTTTAAATAATTATTGTCAAGACATTTCTCCAAAAAACGATTGACTAGATTGTGTACGACTTTACTAGTTCCAACTTTATTATTCAAATTTTTTTCTAATAGCAACTTTTCTAATAATAAAAACCACAGCGAACAACTATTTATATCTCGTTTTGTATTTCGAAAACATTAAATGTGATTTTTTCTTGTTAATTATATTTCATGTCTTTTTAAGTTATGTAAAAAGTTGAAAATATTTCTATGTTAAAAAAGATTATAAAAAACAATTGATACAAAACATAAAAAAACCTTATAAAAAATAATAAAAATGAGAGAATTGGCCAACAAGTTGGAGGAGGGGTATTGGGTCCTTGGAGGTTGGTGTCCCAGGTGGTTGGGCTCCTTGGTGGTTGGTGTCCTTGATGGCTCTGGTCCGGGTTGGTTGGGGTCCTTGGTGCTTCAAATATATATCCACCTCACTACTGGATTGTTCTTGATTTCTAAGGATTGTTCTAGATTTCTATATTAAAATTCTTTTTTTGGTGCTTAGGACTATATAAGTTTCAACTTTAAGCATACTCCAAAACTTAACAATTTTTATATTGTCTTTACTCCTTACTTGGTACTTGTGTATTATGCTGACCACAGCCAAGAAGTTAAGCTAGGTCAATTGAATCAATTGACTTGTGAAGGATGAATATATTCTAATCCTATTCTGGCATTTATACCACGTGTTGTGGGAGTCAACATTATTTCAGACTTAGCTTTAGTTGGTAAGCAATTTTAATCCATTCAATCCGAATAAAGAAATATTCTTATTATTATCATCTGATTTTCTCTGAATATTCAAATCCAACAGCCTTGAAGACTTAGTTATATTGAGCGAAAACCATAAATAGGATAATTGACCTACATAAATACAGGTATCAAAAACTGGATAGGTTTATACGATATAGTTTAGTATTGTATACAACTTTTAGCCTAAATATATCGTGTTTGGTAGAGTTATACGATGTACTTCCAGGATCTTCGTCCCGTTGTCCCATCTGTGGTGCTTACAACCTTAATACTATCATCCAAAGAAAGAAAAATCCTGCACACAACCCTTAGATTGCTAATGTATGATTTTTTATATTTTTTTTTACAGATGAACAGCATTGTAAACGTGATAACATTGGCAAAGCTGAGTTTTTCCCTAAGAACTTTATAATGTTGAAATAACTAAAAGAAAAAATTGTGTTTGAATTTACACTTAATTATGTAATTGTGTAAAGAGCAAAATTAATCAAATTTATAAAACCTAAAAATGTCTCAGAGTTATAGGAGTCATAGAAAAAAAATCGAACACTACAAAACTGTGTTGATTCATTATAATAAATGGTTGTTTTGTAACAAATTAAACTTAACAGACATATATGGAGCTGTGACACTTACTAGACTTTACAGATGCGTGAACATGACCTTTGGATTCATAGTGGACCCAGTCAAACCCTGCCTTCACTGCTAGTCGAGCAAGCATTCCATACTTGGATCTGTCCCTGTCTGATGTGGTAATATCAACTGCCCTGCCTTCATAGTGCAACGAGTTCGGCAAATGTAGACCTTCCTCGTCCCATCCTTCTATAACTCGAACTTTGACACCTGGCCACTGATTCATCACTAATATGGCAAGTATATTTAGCTTTTCTGTGCATCTCTGTAACATAAATCCAGCATTAGAATACCAAACCTCGAAAAGAAAGCATATTTTTGCCCTGGGAAATATTTTTTGCTCTATTTATACATAAAAGCCTTGAATTTCAGTAATTTTTCTTCTTTTTTCACCATGGGGGAGTAGCACTGAGTACTAGTGCTGACTCTACTGATCAATAGTGGCTTCCTCCAGACTACTCAACACGTTCCCATATGGTGAAGAACACCCTAGACATATGCAAGTACCTCCATGAGAAGCACGAACAAAGGGGGATCCTCGTCTCTAGGAGTCCATAGAATATGGGACACCCTCGACCAGGGGTCATTAATTCAGGAGGTTAATTCAAATTAATTTAAATTTACACTCTTTAATTCAAATTTACACTCAGTAAAGGCCACAAGTGTGTGAAAATGTCTCGTAAGTTATAAAAAATACTCCTGATAATGGTTTATATTGTATTTTAACACAAAACACCGTCTCAGGAGGATCCTCTACTGGAGGACAGCGGCGAAAGGGTATAAGATCCGGATTTATTTGAAAATGCCTCTGCATTTGGCTAACTCGCAAGACCGGAGAGCTTGTGGCCAAAACCATTTCCGCTTGAAGAGTAACATCCCTTAAGGAAATTATAGTCTTGTAAACGACATAGCATTTGCATGGGATTTTGATAAACCCGCCAATACTTCAGGGCTTGGTCTGTTTTATCGGGCATTCTCGGGCTGAAAAGCCTTTTCCTAGCTTTTTTATCTACTAGGGTTCGCCTCCTTATATTGGCACAATCATGGTTGCAGCATGACATGCAACCGAGTAAAGAGCGAACCACAAACCATTGTAAATAAAAGTTTAAAAATTTGTTTTAAATGTCTAGTGAAAACAAGGTTCACATCTGACACGTGTTCAGGTATTGAATTATTATTCCGGTTTGACTTAAAAGTAAAACTTATGGCGAAAACCAATTTATGGTGATTTCGAAAAAAGCCTGAATCCCCTAAAAAATGAGGTCAGACCAAAATGAAAAGTGTACCACTGGAATCAGAATGTTAAAAAAATAAATAATTGTACCTTATATTTACTTATCCTTAACAACAATGACATTTAATTTTTTTGTTTTTATAAACTGATGTATCACATTTTTTTCTTTTTTTTTTCAGTTTTAACTTGTTAAAGCAACATCATAGATGGATGCTCACTAACTTTTTAAAAAGATATATCTCATATATAAGTTCTTCAAGTGATGTGAGAAAATCAATGTTGACATTGATTTATCGATATATCGGAACAAATATCGATATCGAATATCGAACGTAAATATCGAAAACCAATATTTTTTTTATAGTATTCTCAGATTTTTCTGCTATTTACCGGTGAACGTCCTGTAGGAGAGATTCAAAATAGAAATGCCACATATCTTGATCTAAATTTAATAAGAATATTTATTTCCACTGACAATCTTCTCCAAGTTGATAGTACAATAGAGAGATGTAGATTTGGCCTTTCGGCTACTAAATCTGCATCAGTAGATGCAAGTTCCGTGACAGTCCCTGTGATTCAGCCATGACAAAATCAAGCTATTTTTTGGGCATATATTCTGAAGTTTTAGTAGTCAATACAATGCATGCTTCGGCAGCAACCAAAACTATAAAGGCTCTGCAGCTTTTCAATGGGGAATCTTTAGTTCCAAGAAACACTAATCCAGTTAAGTCGTGGAAGTCTCGTAATATGAGTCTCAAAAATACGTGTACAAGGTGTAACAAGGTGATTAGTTCCAAGGCTGGCAAGCTAATCAAACAGCTGGAGGTAACAACCTGTAAATAAGGAGTGACTTGACCCAATAGTAGCCGAAACTTTAAAATAAGGGGTTTTGATAACAATATATACATAAGAAAATTGGCTTATTATGCTGATTCAAAGTACTTAAAATTTATTAAGTTTAATGTTCCCATCAAAAGAAGGTTCCCATCAAACCATCAAAAGCCTGGGAAAATTTGCTTGATTTTCAAATAAGGGAGAAACATCCACAAAAAGTCATGGAATATTAATGAATAGCTCACCATTAAATTCATCATGTTGTGGAGCCCTACTATAAAGGTTCAAACCTCGATCTGCAAAAACGTAGATTTTTTTGTCAGGAGGAAGATCACGGATAAGTGTTCATTTGTTGGTTTTTTTTCGCCAGGGTGATCGTATCAAACCAATTGTCCGAGAATATCACGAGGGGGCTCGTTCGACCGAAAATTAAAAGCCCTAGTGCCCCTTCAAAGTGACAAAAATATTGGAGGGGAACTAACACCCGCCCCCATACCCTTTTTCCCTGAAGTTATCCGATCAAAATTTTTAGATATACATTTTGTTCACTATATCTGAAAGATCAAATAACTATGCCTCTAGAGAAGACAGAGCCCCACATATCCTGCGGAAGCACTGTACGTTATTAATTTTGCCTGTTGTCTACGTATAGTATTTTTATTTGTAAGTAAACATACATTTTTGGAGGAGTATTTTCTGCGGGGAGAATTTTCCATGGGGTGGGAAGTTTCCAGGTATGAACTTACAAAGGGCAATTTTACATGAGAGAATTTACCAGAACTATACGAAATTGTTCCTACTTTCTCTTTGTCGGTTCAATTTTTCATTAGGAAATTTTCCGGTTAAATTTTCAAGATCCTTCACAGTACCCTGGGGAAGGGCTATAAACTATGTGTTTTGCCTATTGTTGAAATATAGTATTTTTGTTATTTGGAAGAAGGCATACATGTTTTGGGAGGGGGTATTTTCCATAGGGAGAATTTTTCATGGACAGGGAAGTTTCTGGGGATGAACTTACAAGGGGAAATTTTAAAGGGAAAATTTTTCGGAACTCGACATTGATCTTATTTTCTCTTCGCTGATTCAATTTTACATCTAAAGATGTTCCAGAGAAATTGTCCAGGGAAAATTTTCAGAAATGTTAAAATTGTCTGGGTGATTTTTTCATGGGAGGGAGGGAATTTTCGCAGGACAAACATTCCATTAAGGAATTTTTCACTGGAGAAATTATTCATGGGCGAATTTTCTGCGAGGAAAACTATCCATTGGGAGGATGGAATTTCCAAGAAAAATTTCCCATATAGAGGTTTTTCCGCCATGATTCGAAAATACATTAGAAATTAAAAAGAAAACAAGTTTTTTCAAATGAAAGTAGACTAAAGTGAATTTCTTGGCGAAAGGGTCCAGAAGAAAATTTATAGGCGGAATTTTCAGCAGGGATGGATTTATCAGGGGGGGGGGGGAGGTTTGACACCGGCGGACGTGGTACGTGCGTCAGGTCGGGGGGAGACGAAGGGTAAAAATATAAAAGAGGTAGGTTTTCAAGCAGTATTGAAAAACGATGATAAATTTCCAAAAACAAGTTATTTTCAACTAAATCTAGAGAGCAATTTTGAAACTTAAATAAAAAAGAAATCATACTGCATATGAGGGGAGATACTCCCTCCTCAAAGCCTCGCTCTATACGCAAAGTTTGACTTTTTGTCCATGTTCTTTTATAACAACTGATAATACACACGGGCCTTGTCAGTCTAAAAATTAGTTTTTTTAAATCCTAAAAAAAACACGCATTAGAGGCATCCCAATCAAATATTCAACTATTTATTTTAATTTTAATTTTTAAATTTTCCATTTAATCTAATTTAAAAAAAACATCATTTAATCACTGAAAAGTAGAACCAAATAACAAGGTCAAATATTGACATGTTTATGATTTTGAAAAGCTTGTAATTTAAAATCTGTATTTATCTTATATTAATTTATTTAATCGACACTTTTTTTATTGTTTGATTTTATATCGCTCAAAGTTTTAAGAAAATCATGCAAAATAAGCTTTAACTGCAATTTTTCATTGAGATTTTTCAAGGCCAAGAGTTAATCAGAAAAAAAAATATAGGCGCAAAAATGGTAGTCCCAACATTGAGCCATTGGGTCACATAACATTCATATAACAGGAAATATGCACAAAAGAAAACTGAGCAGTGTATGTTGATTCTTAAATTTTTCAGTCTAATTTTATATTTGAAATGATTTTTTAATAAAAATTATTTAAGCTGAGGGGGGGGGGACAAAACTGGGGCTATAAAGGACCGGTGCCCCCATGCCCCAAATAAAATTAATACACTGTTAATTAAAATTATTTTCGGTCATTTAACGGTGTCATATAAATATCAGCGTTGGAAACTTCTTCATCCTTGAATATGATATACAAATTTTAATTCAGCAAAAGGTCTTTAAACCGAGGATCATCTCTGTTGATTCTGCCCTCACTCTTTTGGCTGGCTCCGAGTGTATTTTCAGACATATTTGGTACATATTGTTTAAAAACTAGGGGTATAAGCTTCTTTGGAACCCTATTCCTTCCACCTCGTCCTGGTCCACAACCAAATATTTCATACAAATTAATAAAATATACAATAATAAAACAAAAAATTTTCATTGTCTTAATGCAATTGCATGAAACTTAAAATTCAGACTGAGGAAATGTCGCTGAAAGATTATTATTTATAGCATTGGGGAGCTTTCACTAAAAATTCTATCAGGCATCTATTTGTTTACATTGACATATAAGGGGGTTAAAAGCGAATTCTAAGACAAGTGTTTGCCATAATTGTCTTTTTTATTGTCGAGAAACTTCAATGAGCTTCAAAACCCGTCCGATCGCCTGTCATGGTTGCAGCATTAGCTAAAACCTAGTAAAGAGCGAACCATGGCCCATAGTATCCAAAAGTTAAAAATTGCGCTTAGAAAAAAAACTGCCTATTGAAACAAAAATACCATCTGACACTGACTCAGAATTGGTAACTATTATTTCAGTTCGTTTATAAAATAAAAGTTTATTGGGAAAATAAATTTATGGCCATCTCGAAAATAAAGTCTGAAAAATAGCTGCAATGTATTTTTCCACCGAGCCGAAGCTAATTGTCTGGTATTAAAACCAAGAAAAATTTATAATGTCTCTTGTTCTATCTCTAATTGTTCGGGTGTTTTTCCCATCTAATCCAAAATAACCCCCTTCCTAATCGCCCCCCCAAAAAAACCCCGAGCCGCCGTGCTGGCCAGCCTCGTTCTCGATCCACTTTTTTCTAGGTAGCGAGAGACTTTTGTAGTATAAACTACGACCTATAGTCTCAAGGGTCTCGATGCCCCTAGGACACGGAAGTGGGTCACAGCCCCCTAAATTTAGAAACGATAGCTTTAACTAAATGAGTGTCGAACTCCCCCCATAAAGCCAGTCTCCATTTTGTAGATTCTTTCATTCTGCCATCTTGCGAAAAAGCAAAGTCGAAGGTTGCAATATCTGCAAACTGCCAATACGGAGCCGGAAAAGAAGTCTCCATTGAAAGAAAATTTGCAGATTGGCGGTGCAGATTTGCAGAATCTGCCAAATGGAGACTGGCTTTTAGTAAACGTTGATGGATTCCCCATCTTCCCTCCCCGATAAATCCCCTACTAAGAGCCTTTATACATTTTTAAGAATATTGCCAGTTGATCTAGTCCTTACTGCACATTGTGTCCTTTTCAGACTAAAACAAATAAAAGAATTATTACCATTGGCTTTAAATTCTATTAACTTCTCTTTAGTTTTTTTCGTCCAGAATAATTATTGTTTAAGAAGAAGTTCAGCCAAATTACCTTGCCCTAGAATCCGAATTGAAAGATCCAGATTTTCTCCTAAAAATTCAATAATAAAGTTCTGGAATATTTATGAAAGTAATATAGATTCGTGTTTTTCTATTCCAGTTTCTAAAACTAAATTCAATTATATCTAATAAGTAATTATAGATAACTATTCATTTATTTGAAGTCATGTTGGCCGGTGCTATTGTTGATAAATATTTAATTATGTGGTATTTTATTGATTTGAGGTGTGGAATGAGGGTTCAGTGTGGTGTCTCATTTTCTTCCCAGTACATCTAGTGTATTATCATATCTTTTCATTATTTGTTATTATTATTATTGTTATTTCTTTTATTTTTTTTAGGGTGCCTGTTTTCGAGTATAACTCACTGTGTAGGCACCCCCTGTAAATATTTGTTTTCCATTGATTCATATTGTAAAAGTGTTATTTTGTCTTGTAGTGATTTAATGAGAAATTAAATGAACTTGAACTTACCGCATCAACCGTGTCGTACTCCTCTTAAGGAATTTACTAATGGTGTTTAAGGCCCTAGTAATGCCGCAGAAAACACCAGTAGTAATTATCACTAGTCTTACTAACCACCTTTTTTACACTCTAAACGCAATTAGTAACCATCACTAATCTTACTAACTACCTCAATTTTTATCGCATCAACTGGATAAAACTTCTCTTAAGGAATTCATAAACGGTATTTTAGGCCGCAGTAATGCAACAGTAAACGCCAGTAGTAATCCTCACTATGCTTACTAATTACCTTTTTTTGCTATATGAACTGTTTGGAACTCCTCTTAAGTAATTTACTAATGGTATTTTGAGCATCACTTCTACGGGGAGCTAGTTTCAGGTGGCAATTGACCACAAGTTAAAGTTTCTGCTAATAATTCTGCCGTACAAGCGCCGAAATGAGGTGATTGGTATGAAGGACTGACGAATTTCTCCCTACGCCTAGACTCTGATGGCAGCCATGATGAAATTTTTCCAGAGTTAAGCGTATGCTTCCAGAACACTGAGTTAGTTGCCACGTCAATACTATTTTGTAACAATTTCGAGTAGCCTATCTCAAAAGTCTTGCAAGGAGTTGACGTATAAAGTCGAAAAGTTAAAAAAGCCGACCCGAACCGTAATTTGCCATTTTCTTAAGGACTTGGGCGAATTGGCTACTAAAAAGCCTTTTTGACAGTCTCAGTATTGGTTAATATCAACTCCGGAGAAAGTATACTAAGAAAAAGGCTTGAATGTTCACTTCCTATGCAGTCTTTAATTTATTCCCATCTTTCCCCGAAAATGCACACGGGTATCAAAATAACATGAAAAAATACAGAGGTCAGAATTACTTTTTTATCCTGGAAGTTATACTTAAGGATTTTCTGACGAAACTTTTTCGTTTTTTTTTTCAATTTAATTAGTAGGCTATAAATTAAATTTAGCAGAAAATAAAATTTCACACTTTTAGCGTATCTCTTTTCATTTTATTTGTTGAATTTCTTTGACGCTCTAATGACAACTTGGGAAAAAATTTATTATTAAGATATAAATGTTTGACTATTAAGTTTTCATTTACTCCACCCCTACTCCCCTTCTCACAGAAAATAAAGAAGTGTCAAAACACTCAAGCTGGAATCACTTTACCATTCTGAAAGCTATCCCTAAAGGAATGTAAATAAAGTTTTCTCGGCTATTATTTTCCAATGAAATTAGTTGGTATTAAAACCACGGCAATTAACTTCCTCAGTTTTGTTTGTTTCTTTTAATTTTTATCCTCAACGTTCTACATTTTTAGCCCCTGTACCATGGCCTTTCTTATCCTCATCCCTAGCACATGGGCGGATCCAATAGGTGATTGGGGGATCTTGTTCCCACGAAGTCAAACATTGTATTAATTACAGGGGTGGAGGGACAAAAATACCAATGTGAATACAAAATTTTATCAGTGACCCCCTTCCCACCCCCCTACCGTAATTATGGTTCCTCCCCTTCCCTAGGGTGTTCCGAAACCCCCCCCGATAAAAGTATATGAAAAGGAAGTCACTAAAATCCAAGCATATATTAATTTAGAATTGAACGCAGGTTGTGTTGCATATAAATATATTTCAAGTTTATATAAAGAAGCAGTCTATATCATTTAAATATACAAATCGAGATAATAACACACTTATAGCACTGAGTAGAAATATATCAAATATAGTCTCAATACACTAAATAGCTAAAATAGGTAAAAATACGTTGGTGACTGACATAAAAGTCTGCTAGAGAGAATGATTGCTGTACGCTCATGAGCGGGGGGGGGGGGTGTCGCTTTCAACTTTTTACACACGAATAGTTTCTGTTTGCTTCGAATTGCTATTATTTAGAGGGTCGGGGAGTAGCTGACATACTGGAGTTACTATTCTTCATTGTCCTGAGTAAAAATTTGTTAATATTACTCCTACTGACTCTCAGTAAAAAAAAAAAAAAAAAAAAAAAAAAAAAAAAAAAGATTCTGTTATGATTATATGCGAATCACTAATCAGAATTCAAATGACTGTCGCTTTTTTTTTTTTTTTTTGGTTTTTTTTTTTTTGTATGTCGGTTGCATAATTTTAGATTGCAGGGTAATTCAAATAACAAAACTTTTTTATATTTTTTTATCAAGATTTAAAAAAAAATTACACTAAATCCCTTAGAAAAGATGCTAATGTAATATCTGGACATGACAAACAATGTGAATGCGACATAGATCTATTTACGGGCTGATAAACTGCTTAATTCTAGGGGGAGGCGTCCTCTTTACTCAGCTTTTCAATCTGATGCGATGTTTTCAAAGATTTTCTAGCTAACACTATTGTACAAGCCTTCGCTATCCATTGCAAGATTCCCCGCGAACTTGTTTTAATGTGTTCTGGACACTGGTTATTCTTAAAACAAGTGTCTTTTTTAGAGAATCTAGGGAGGGGTGTCAAATCAAACCACCCTACTCCCCCCTGAATACAGCCTTGCATATTCATGAATGAATTTAATTTTTTTAATACTGGGTAACAAATACTGTATACAAAAGCTCTATACAAAATACTGTAGCACTAATTACTGCATAAAAATTCAACTCATCGGTATACTCAATTATTACTATCGGCAGGTATTTCACTTGAAGTGTTACTGATCATTCATGTCAGTCACGGAGTTTAAAAACACAGCACAAGCTAGCGTTAATCACCAATAAACTCGAACACTATCTTTGGTCTTTAGAAATTATGCACTTACGTAGCACACGCACAATTTAGAAACCTGGAATGTATTGAGTAAGTAGAGTGCTCTAAAACAGCAAATTATTGAATGTAATTCATAATGATAATCTAAATGAGATATTTTATTTTTCGTATACTTCTTATCTAGTGCTCCCCCCCCCAAGTCCAGAAAATTGTTCTAGTGGGCGCGGTGGGTGGGCCGCGTCGCTAGCAGAAGGGTACCACCATGTCAGCGGGGATACAATTTAATACAGTCCTCCCAGATAAAAAAAAAATGAATAAAATAACAATTTATCGTAGCACACACCCGCCCGAGGCACAGCCGCGCAAAGGTGTAGAGTGGCATCAATTGGGGCGGGGAGCATTTGCCCCCTTAGATCTTTTGCCTCTCCCCTAGATTTTGACATACCCTTTTTTATTTTTCTTTTCATTAAAAAACAAAACAGCAAAATTGTCTCCTATGGCTCTTGAGAAATTACATTCCTCCCCCCTCCTCCTAATTTTTGTGAAATGACGCCACTGAAGATGAGTCAGTTTCTACCTCGAGGGTAGCCAAGAAAGGTTTGAAACTTAGTTCCTAGAGTTTCCGGTTTTTTTTCATCAAAATGCCTAAAAATTACACCCTTGGCACCAACATAGACAAGTACCACGTTTTTTTAGCCCCCCTTTTTTTGTTTACTGATCTTCTGATCAGGGGCGTAGGGAGGGGGGCAGGGGGGGCAGCTGCCCCCCTAGACCTACAAATATAAATTATATATTGCTGAAAAAGCAGATGGTTGGAAAAGAAGTTGATAAAAGGCCCTCCATCACACTATCGACTGCCCCCCCCTAGACAATATGCTGACTACGCCCATGCTTCTGATTACTATACCTACACATTGTAAGTTTGATTGATAGTTTTAACGTGATTGTAGTTTCGTCGTGATTTGTAGTTTTGACAAGAAGTTAGTTCAGAATTTCTTTTTCCTATAATAGTTGCTTTCAAATGCAAATTCTATATTATCTTATAACTTAACATTACATACATTTTACGTAAGAGTGAAAAAAACACAATATTGTGTACCAAAAACGAAATACCGGCTGGGATTCCCATACTCTTTTGTCGCGTTTGTGCCCCCCCCCATGTTTTCAAAATATTTCTAAACGCATGAGCCGGTTATTAGTGTATGATCCAGTTTTAGGGGTAAGTAATAAAGTCCTTTAGATCATCGTTTCTCAACCTTTCTAAGGTTGTCACATTTCAAACAGATATAATGTAAAGTCAGTAATCTCACAACATCCGAATAATAAAAGCACTTGGAGTCTAATCATTTGTTTTACTAGAAATGTCCAGTTGTTAACTATTGATTGATACGTGATAATTAATTAATGTAAGTTATCATTTTAGCATATGTAATGTACATTTCATTAAAATCTACTAATAGCAAAGGCTCTGGGTGTTTTTTCACAATTAAAAAAGTTTGGAAGAATAGGAAGATAAGTCTGCAAACCAAGATTAGAATATTAGAAGCTACAGTGATGACAGTAGTCAAATATGGCTCTGAAGCATGGGCGCTTCGAAAAGCGGATGAAGATTTGCTAGATGTTTTCCAGAGAAATTGCTTTAGGATTGTTCTGGGTACCCGGCTGACTGACCGTATGTCAAAGAATAGGCTGTCCGGAAAATGTGGTTCAATACCGCTCTCTAGGGCTATAATGAAAGAAAGGTTGAGATGGCTAGGGTACGTTGTGCGGATGAAGGATGACAGCTTGTTCTTTTCGGCTAACCGTGTAGGGATAAACGGAAAACAGGTCATCCTCGTCTGGGGTGGGTGTAAAAAGGGAGGCTTTGAATAGATTGGGATGTAGGAGGAGCGCGCGTAGCTGTGTTGGCCTCAGGCGGCTTAGTGCTGCGGTGAATTGTTAGTAGTAGTAGTAGTATTTAACTCTTTCTTATTGACTGCGACCTCATGTCTATGGGATCCCAACCCTGAGGTTGAGAAACGATATCTTAGACATCCAGCATCATTTGTGGAGTTGAATCGAATTTTGTAATCATCTAACATTCACTTACTCGTGGAGCATTCCGTCATTCTATGGTAAGGACCGTTCATAATGAGATTTGACTAATGCCGAACACCTCGCGCTGCTATGAGCCAGTTGGAATTTTTCAGCCAATAAGAAAGTTTCACAAAAAATCTGATTGACTTACATTTGCAGCAGCTAAATATTGGTATTAGTAAAACCTCGTTACGTATCGGCCTTTAAGAAACTTTAAGCACAACACAAAACACCCCCTCGACCACACTTCCCCCTCCCAATTGATGCCTTGGACAGAGCGTCAGTGATACTGAAATTTACACAATAATGCTATTTTTTTTACAAAAACTATTAGGTGTTTTATACTACAATTATATATAAGACTCGGCAGGAGCCAAAAGGCATGACGTCTACATCCTATAGGCACAAAAAAAAAACTGTTTTCACATATTTAATTGTCGATACATTGACAAGTTTTTTTAACATTTTTATTTTAAATTTTCTTTTTTAATAACAACTCTTACTTTTTTAAATAGCCTCAAGGTGCTTAAATGGAATTAGAAAACTGTTATTTAATATCGAGTCAATTAGAAACTCTTAGAGCATTCAAGATTGAGGTTCCCAAACTCTTTTTGTAGTAGCACCCTTTAACGTAGTTCAGATAGCCACTGTCTGCACCAGGAGGGTCTGTGAATTTGTTTTATCTCATTTGAAAAAATGGAACAGTGGACTTCAGACCATATAACCTAACCTTAGAGATACTAAATATATACAGAGTCGATATTTGACTTCTAATCTTGGCAATAATAAAACAAGCATAGATAGAACTGATCGCGGGAATAAAACGTTGTTAGATAAGACAAAATCTAGTTACATATGTTATTTGGCCTTCTATCGTACGTCTTAACCCTATGGGTCAAACTCACAGATTTATTAGTACTAAGACTATGGTTTTTATGAAAGAGTTTTAATGCCTATGAGCTTCCCAAAAGTTATTACATAAAATACTTTTGCTATTATAAATTTCATCTACAGTCAAGGTATGTTTAAAAGATGCATCTAAAAAAATCCAATCCATCTGATTCATCTTATTCTAAGTAATTTGTATCATTTCTATGTTACGTAAAACATTCCTGTTAAAGATTTCCGTCGGTTTCTTCAAATGTCTAAAATTGAAATGGTGAAATCCACGATAAATTAGAAATACACTTTTAGTTTTACATAATTGTTTAGGCACTATCAAAATTAATTGGGAAATGATTTAAACACAAAAATGCCTCACGTTTCCATTCACACACTTTCAAAATTATCTTTCAGGAAGGCGCTCTAGTTGGGGCATTGTTCTACGGCGCTCACGGCAAAACTTTTTATGAATTGGCCAATCAAGTTGCTGACACTCTATACCACAGTATCGCGCTTCCTATAAAATAAAAAGCAGAATGATAGTACAGGAAAAACCTAAAAATGCTTGATGTTCCTATGCTAACTGCTAACTGCTAACAAAATGCTTACTATTCACCAATTAGATTCGGCAAGAATTCTCTGCTTAGAGATTGACTTAGCTTATCTACTGAGCTAATTTTCATTAAAAGTGAGATCAGATGATCTTAATTTAAACTGAAGAAAAATTTTACTTGAATCCTTTAATTTTTTAATTTATTGTAAATTG
>NW_028297431.1:1324975-1415724 GCF_049724085.1 Artemia sp. Qi Xiang Cuo
GACACTAAAGATCGATGAAGCCCTACTTAAAAATAGAATATTAATTTTTCTCTCTGACCTAAAGAACGTTTATCCCTCAGGCCTAAGATTAAAGAAGCCATAATGTTTCTTAATTCTCCCCTTCGTGAATCAATAATTTCCCCTAGCGATTATGTAAATCAAGTTCTCAGGCCAGGCTAGCCAAACAATCTCATAACATTCGCGTCAAGCATGTCCATTCTCACTGACAACGAACAGACATAAAACAGGAACATAAATTGCTGTTGTCATCCTTAAATGTGACAAAATCCCTGTTTTTTTTCATTCTCACTGACAAAAACCATAAAAACAGACATAAATGTGAGAAAGATTCTGTTTTTTCATTCTCACTGACAAAAACGATGAAACATCCATAATTTGATGTTGACAACCATGAAAAACATCAAATAAATTGAACAACACACATAACCATCCATGAAAACAGACATAAATGTGAGAAAATTCCTGTTTTTTCATTCTCACTGAGAAAACCATAAACCACGTGGTTCTCGTCGGAGTAACACCCCCCTTTCTACTACGATGTACTTCCAGGATCTTCGTCCCGTTGTCCCATCTGTGGTGCTTACAACCTTAATACTATCATCCAAAGAAAGAAAAATCCTGCACACAACCCTTAGATTGCTAATTTATGATTTTTTATATTTTTTTTTACAGATGAACAGCATTGTAAACGTGATAACATTGGCAAAGCTGAGTTTTTCCCTAAGAACTTTATAATGATTAAATAACTAAAATAAAAAATTGTGTTTGTATTTAAAATTAATTATGTAATTTTGTAAAGATAAAAATTAATCAAATTTATAAAAACTAAAAATTTCTCAGATTTATAGTAGTCATAGAAAAAAAATCGAACACTACAAAACTGTGTTGATTCATTATAATAAATGTTTGTTTTGTAACAAATTAAACTTAACAGACATATATGGAGCTGTGACACTTACTACACTTTACAGATGCGTGAACATGACCTTTGGATACATAGTGGACCCAGTCAAACCCTGCCTTCACTGCTAGTCGAGCAAGCATTCCATACTTGGATCTGTCCCTGTCTGATGTGGTAATATCAACTGCCCTGTCTTCATAGTGCAACGAGATCGGCAAATGTAGACCTTCCTCGTCCCATCCTTCTATAACTCGAACTTTGACACCTGGCCACTGATTCATCACTAATATGGCAAGTATATTTAGCTTTTCTGTGCATCTCTGTAACATAAATCCAGCATTAGAATACCAAACCTCGAAAAGAAAGCATATTTTTGCCCTGGGAAATATTTTTTGCTCTATTTATACATAAAAGCCTTGAATTTCAGTAATTTTTCTTCTTTTTTCACCATGGGGGAGTAGCACTGAGTACTAGTGCTGACTCTACTGATCAATAGTGGCTTCCTCCATACTACTCAACACGTTCCCACGTGGTGAAGAACACCCTAGACATATGCAAGTACCTCCATGAGAAGCACGAACAAAGGGGGATCCTCGTCTCTAGGAGTCCATAGAATATGGGACACTCTCGACCAGGGGTCATTAATTCAGGAGGTTAATTCAAATTAATTTAAATTTACACTCTTTAATTCAAATTTACACTCATTAAAGGCCACCAGTGTGTGAAAATGTCTCGTAAGTTATAAAAAATACGCCTGATAATGGTTTATATTGTATTTTAAAACAAAACACCGTCTCGGGAGGATCCTCTACTGGAGGACAGCGACGAAAGGGTATAAGATCCGGAGTTATATGAAAATGCCTCTGCATTTGGCTAACTCGCAAGACCGGAGCGCTGGTGGCCACAACCATTTCCGCTTGAAGAGTAACATCCCTTAAGGAAATTATAGTCTTGTAAACGACATAGCATTTGCATGGGATTTTGATAAACACGCCAATAATTCAGGGCTTGGTCTGTTTTATCGGGCATTCTCGGGCTGAAAAGCCTTTTCCTAGCTTTTTTATCTACTAGGGTTCGCCTCCTTATGTTGGCACAATCATGGTTGCAGCATGACATGCAACCGAGTAAAGAGCGAACCACAAACCATTGTAAATAAAAGTTTGAAAAGTTTGTTCTAAATGTCTAGTGAAAACAAGGTTCACATCTGACACGCGGTCAGGTATTGAATTTTTATTCTGGTTTGACTTAAAAGTAAAACTTATGGCGAAAACTAATTTATGGTGATTTCGAAAAAAGCCTGAATCCCCTAAAAAATGAGTTCAGACCAAAATGAAAATTTTACCACTGGAATCAGCATGGTAAAAAAATTAGTAATTGTAAATTATATTTACTTATCCTTAACAACAATGACATTTAATTTTTTTGTTTTGATAAACTGATGTCTCCCATTTTTTTCTTTTTTTTTTCAGGGTTAACGGGTTACCGCAACATCATAGATGGATGCTCAATAGTTTTTTCAAAAGATATATCTCATATATACGTGCTTCTAGTGTTGGGCGAAATTCAATGTTGATATTGATTTATCGATATATCTGAACCAATATAGATATCGAATATCGAACGTAAATATCGAAAACCAATATTTTTTTATAGTATTCTCAGATTTTTCTGCTATTTACCGGTGAACGTCCTGTAGGAGAGATTCAAAATAGAAATGCCACTTATCTTGATCTAAATTTAATAAGAATATTTATTTCCACTGACAATCTTCTCCAAGTTGAGAGTACAATAGAGAGATGTAGATTTGGCCTTTCGGCTACTAAATCTGCATCAGTAGATGCAAGTTCCGTGACAGTCCCTGTGATTCAGCCATGACAAAATCAAGCTATTTTTTGGGCATATATTCTGAAGTTTTAGTAGTCAATACAATGCATGCGTCGGCAGCAACCAAAACTATAAAGGCTCTGCAGCTTTTCAATGGGGAATCTTTAGTTCCAAGAAACTGTAATCCAGTTGAGTCGTGGAAGTCTCGTTATATGAGTCTCAAAAATACGTGTACAAAGTTTAACAAGGTGATTAGGTACAAGGCTGGCAAGATAATCAAACAGCTGGAGGTAACAACATGTAAATAAGGAGTGACTTGACCCAATAGTAGCCGAAACTTTAAAAAAAGGGGTTTTGATAGCAATATATACATAATAAAATTGGCTTATTATGCTGATTCAAAGTACTTAAAATTTATTAAGTTTAATGTTCCCATCAAAAGAAGGTTCCCATCAAACCATCAAAAGCCTGGGAAAATTTGCTTGATTTTCAAATAAGGGAGAAACATCCACAAAAAGTCATGGAATATTAATGAATAGCTCACCATTAAATTCATCATGTTGTGGAGCCCTACTATAAAGGTTCAAACCTCGATCTGCAAAAACGTAGATTTTTTGTCAGGAGGAAGATCACAGATAAGTGTTCATTTGTTGGTTGGTTTTTTTGCCAGGGTGATCGTATCAAACCAATTGTCCGAGAATATCACGAGGGGGCTCGTTCGGCCGAAAATTAAAAGCCCTAGTGCCCCTTCAAAGTGACAAAAATATTGGAGTGGAACTAACCCCCGCCCCCAAACCCTTTTTCCCTGAAGTTATCAGATCAAAATTTTTAGATATACATTTTGTTCACTATATCTGGAAGATCAAATAACTATGCCTCTAGAGAAGACAGAGCCCCACAGATCCTGCGGAAGCACTGTACGTTCTTAATTGTGCCTGTTGTCTACGTATAGTATTTTTATTTGTAAGTAAACATACATTTTTGGAGGAGTATTTTCTGCGGGGAGAATTTTCCATGGGGTGGGAAGTTTCCAGGTATGAACTTACAAAGGGCAATTTTACATGAGAGAATTTACCAGAACTATACGAAATTGTTCCTACTGTCTCTTTGTCGGTTCAATTTTTCATTAGTATATTTTCCTGTTCAATTTTCAAGATCCTTCACAGTACCCGGGGGAAGCTCTATAAACTATGTGTTTTGCTTCTTGTTGAAATATAGTATTTTCTTTATTTAGAAGATGGCAGACAGGTTGTGGGAGGGGGTATTTTCAAGAGGGAGACTTTTTCATGGACAGGGACGTGTCTGGGGATGAACTTAAAAGGGGAAATATTAAAGAGAAAATTTTCCGGAACTCGACATTGATCTTATTTTCTCTTCGCTGATTGAATTTTACATCTAAAGATGTTCCAGAGAAATTGTCCAGGGAAAATTTTGAGAAATGTTAAAATTGTCTGGGTGATTTGTTCATGGGATGGAGGGACTGTCCGCAGGACAAACAGTCCACCAAGGAATTTTTCACTGGAGAAATTATTCATGGGCAAATTTTCTGCGAGGAAAACTATCCATTGGGAGGATGGAATTTCCAAGATAAATTTCCCATATAGAGGTTTTTCCGCCATGATTCGAAAATACATTAGAAATTAAAAAGCAAACAAGTTTTTTCAAATGAAAGTAGACTAAAGAGAATTTCTTGGCGAAAGGTTCCAGAAGAAAATTTATAGGCGGAATTTTATAGGCGGAAACTTAAAGCGAAAAGAAATCATACTGCATATGAGGGGAGATACTCCCTCCTCAATGCCTCGCTCTATACGCTAAGTTTGACTTGTTGTCCATATTCTTTTAGAACAACTGATAAAACACAAGGGCCGTTTAAGTAGAATAAGAAGTTTTTTTTTAATACTAAAAAAAAACACGTATGAGAGGCATCCCTCTCAAATATGCAATGATTTCTGTTCGTTTTAAGTTTTAAAGCTGACATTTACTCTCATTATAAAAAAACATCATTTAATCACTGAAAAGTAGAACCAAATAACAAGGGAAAATATTGACATGTTGCTGATTTTGAAAAGCTTGTAATTTAAAATCTGGATTTCTCTGATATTAATTTATTTAATCGACGCTTTTTTTATTGTTTTATTTTATATCGCTCAAAGTTTTAAGAAAATCATGCAAAATAAGCTTTAACTACAATTTTTTATTGAGATTTTTCAAGGTCAAGAGTTAATCAGGAAAAAAAATATTGGCGCAAAATGTTAGTCCCAACATTGAGCCATTGGGTAACATAAAAGTACTATAAAAGGAAATATACACAAAAGAAAACTGATCCGTTTCTGTTGATGCTTCAATTGTGCAGGCTAATTTTAGATTTAACATGATTTTTGAAGAAACTTTATTTCAGCTGAGGGGGGGGACAAACCTGGGTCTATAAAGGACAGTTGCCCCCATGCCCCAAATAAAATTAATCCACTGGTAATTAATATTATTTGCGGTCATTTACCGGTGTCATAAATATATCAGCGTTGGTACCTTCTTCATCCTTGAATATAATATCCGAATTATAATTAAGCACAAGATCTTTAAACCGAGGATCATCTCTGTTGATTCTGCCCTCACTCTGTTGGCTGGCTCCGAGTGTATTATCAGACATATTTGATACATATTGTTTAAAAACTAGGGGTATAAGCTTCTTTGGAACCCTATTCCTTCCACCTCGTCCTGGTACACAACCAAATATTTCATACACATTAATAAAATATACAATAATAAAACAAAAAATTTTCATTGTCTTAATGCAATTGCATGAAACTTAAAATTCAGACTGAGGAAATGTCGCTGAAAGATTATTATTTATAGCATTGGGGAGCTTTCACTAAAAATTCTATCAGACATCTATTTGTTTACATTGACATATAAGGTGGTTAAAAGCAAATTCTAAGACAAGTGTTTGCCATAATTGTCTTTTTTATTGTCGAGAAACTTCAATGAGCTTAAAAACCCGTCCGATCGCCTGTCATGGTTGCAGCATTAGCTAAAACCTAGTAAAGAGCGAACCATGGCCCATAGTATCCAAAAGTTAAAAAATGTGCTTAGAAAAAAAAACTGCCTATTGAAAAAAAAATACCATCTGACACTGACTCAGAATTGGTAACTATTATTTCAGTTCGTTTATAAAATAAAAGTTTATTGGGAAAATAAATTTATGGCCATCTCGAAAATAAAGTCTGAAAAATAGCTGCAATGTATTTTTCCACCGAGCCGAAGCTAATTGTCTGGTATTAAAACCAAGAAAAAAGGATAATTTCTCATGTTCGCTATACAAGTTTTCGAGTGTGTTTCCCATATAATACACAAGTACCCAATTCCTAATCCCCCTCCCCCCACCAAAAATCCTCCGTGCTGGCCAGCCTCGTGCTCGATACACTTTTTTCTAGGTAGCGAGAGACTTTTGTAGTATAAACTACAACCTATAGTCTCAAGGGTCTCGATGCCCCTAGGACACGTAAGTGGGTCACCGCCCCATAAATTTAGAAACGATAGCTTTAACTAAATGAGTGTCGAACTCCCCCCATAAAGCCAGTCTCCATTTTGTAGATTCTTTCATTCTGCCATCTTGCGAAAAAGCAAAGTCGAAGGTTGCAGTATCTGCAAACTGCCAATACGGAGCCGGAAAAGAAGTTTCCATTGAAAGAAAATTTACAGATTGGCGGTGCAGATTTGCAGAATCTGCCAAATGGAGACTGGCTTTTAGTAAACGTTGATGGATTCCCCATCTTCCCTCCCCGATAAATCCCCTACTAAGAGCCTTTATACATTTTTCAGAATATTGCCAGTTGATCTAGTCCTTACTGCACATTGTGTCCTTTTCAGACTAAAACAAAATAAAAGAATTACTACCATTGGCTTTGAATTCTAGTAACTTCTCTTTAGTTTCTTTGGTCCAGAATAATTATTGTTTAAGAAGAAGTTCAGCCAAATTACCTTGCCCTAGAATTCGAATTGAAAGATCCAGATTTTCTCCTAAAAATTCAATAATAAAGTTCTGGAATATTTATGAAAGTAATATAGATTCGCGTTTTTCTATTCCAGTTTCTAAAACTAAATTCAAACTATATCTAATAAGTAATTATAGATAACTATTCATTTATTTGAAGTCATGTTGGCCGGTGCTATTGTTGATAAATATTTAATTATGTGGTAATTTATTGATTTGAGGTGTGGGCTGTGGGTTCAGTGTGGTGTCTCATTTTCTTCCCAGTATATCTAGTGTATTATCATTTCTTTTCATCATTTGTTATTATTATTATTATTTTTTTTTTTTTTTTTAGGGTGCCTGTTTTCGAGTATAACTCACTGTGTAGGCACCCCCTGTAAATATTTGTTTTCCATTGATTCATATTGTAAAAGTGTTATTTTGTCTTGTAGTGATTTAATGAGAAATTAAATGAACTTGAACTTACCGCGTCAACCGTGTCGTACTCCTCTTAAGGAATTTACTAATGGTGTTTAAGGCCCTAGTAATGCCGCAGAAAACACCAGTAGTAATTATCACTAGTCTTACTAACCACCTTTTTTACACTCTAAACGCAATTAGTAACCATCACTAATCTTAATAACTACCTCAATTTTTATCTCATCAACTGGATAAAACTTCTCTTAAGGAATTCATAAACGGTATTATAGGCCGCAGTAATGCAACAGTAAATGCCAGTAGTAATCCTCACTATGCTTACTAATTACCTTTTTTTGCTGCATGAACTGTTTGGAACTCCTCTTAAGGAATTTACTAATGGTATTTTGAGCATCACTTCTACGGGGAGCTAGTTTCGGGTGCTTCCAGAAGACTGAGTTAGTTGCCACGTCAATACTATTTTGTAACAAGTTCGAGTAGCCTATCTCAAAAGTCTTGCAAGGAGTTGACGTATAAAGTCGAAAAGTTAAAAAAGCCGACCCGAACCGCAATTTGCCATTTTCTTAAGGACTTGGGCGAATTGGCTACTAAAAAGCCTTCTTGACAGTCTCAGTATTGGTTAATATCAACTCCGGAGAAAGTACACTAAGAAAAAGGCTTGAATGTTCACTTCCTATGCAGTCTTTAATTTATTCCCATCTTTCCCCGAAAATGCACACGGGTATCAAAATAACATGAAAAAATACAGAGGTCAGAATTAATTTTTTGTCCTGAAAGTTATACTTAAGGATTTTCTGACGAAACTTTTTCGTTTTTTTTTTCAATTTAATTAGTAGGCTATAAATTAAATTTAGCAGAAAATAAAATTTCACACTTTTAGCGTATCTCTTTTCATTTTATTTGTTGAATTTCTTTGACGCTCTAATGACAACTTGGGAAAAATTTATTATTAAGATATAAATGCTTGACTATTAAGTTTTCATTTACTCCACCCCTACTCCCCTTCTCACAGAAAATAAAGAAGTGTCAAAACACTCAAGCTGGAATCACTTTACCATTATGAAAGCTATCCCTAAAGGAATGTAAATAAAGTTTTCTCGGCTATTATTTTCCAATGAAATTAGTTGGTATTAAAACCACGGCAATTAACTTCCTCAGTTTTGTTTGTTTCTTTTAATTTTTATCCTCAACGTTCTACATTTTTAGTCCCTGTACCATGGCCTTTCTTATCCTCATCCCTAGCACATGGGCGGATCCAATAGGTGATTGGGGGATCTTGTTCCCACGAAGTCAAACATAGTATTAATTCCAGGGGTGGAGGGACAAAAATACCAATGTGAATAAAAAATTTTATCAGTGACCCCCTACCCACCCCCCTACATTAATTCTGGTTCCTCCCCTTCCCGAGGGTGTTCCTAAACCCCGCCCTATCAAAGTACACGAAAAGGAAGTCACTAAAATCCAAGCATATATTAATTTAAAATTGAACGCAGGTTATGTTGCATATAAATATATTTCAAGTTTATAGGCCGATAAAGAAGCAGTCTATATCATTTATATATACAAATCGAGATAATAACACACTTATAGCACTGAGTAGAAATATATCAAACATAGTCTCAATACACTAAATAGCTAAAATAGGTAAAAATACGTTGGGGACTGACTTAAAAGTCTGCTAGATACAATGTATGCTGTACGCTCATGAGCGGGGGGGGGGGGGTCGCTTTCAACATTTTAAAAACGAATAGTTTCTGTTTGCTTCGAATTGCTATTATTTAGAGGGTCGGGGAGTAGCTGACATACTGGAGTTACTATTTTTAATTGTCCTGAGTAAAAATTTGTTAATATTACTCCTACTGACTCTCAGTAAAAAAAAAAAAAAAAAAAAGATTCTGTTATGATTATATGCGAATCACTAATCAGAATTCAAATGACTGTCGCTTTTTTTCTTTTTTTTGGGTTATTTGTTTTTTGTATGTCGGATGCACATTTTAAATTGGCAGGGAATGTCAAATAACAATCCTTTTTTAGATTTTTATATAAAGATTTAAAACAAAATTACACTAAATCCCTTAGAAAAGATGCTAATGTAATATCTGGACATGACAAACAATGTGAATGCGACATAGATCTATTTACGGGCTGATAAACTGCTTAATTCTAGGGGGAGGCGTCCTCTTTACTCAGCTTTTCAATCTGATGCGATGTTTTCGAAGATTTTCTAGCTAACACTATCGTACAAGCCTTCGCTATCCATTGCAAGATTCCCCGCGAACTTGTTTTAATGTGTTCTGGACACTGGTTATTCTTAAAACAAGTTTCTTTTTTAGAGAATCTAGGGAGGGGTGTCAAATCAAACCACCCTACTCCCCCCTGAATACAGCCTTGCATATTCATGAATGAATTTAATTTTTTTTAATACTGGGTAACAAATACTGTATACAAAAGCTCTATACAAAATACTGTAGCACTAATTACTGCATAAAAATTCAACTCATCGGTATTCTCAATTATTACTATCAGCAGGTATTTCACTTGAAGGGTTACTGATCATTCATGTCAGTCACGGAGTTTAAAAACACAGCACAAGCTAGCGTTAATCACCAATAAACTCGAACACTATCTTTGGTCTATAGAAATTATGCACTTACGTGGCACACGCACAATTTAGAAACCTGGAATGTATTGAGTAAGTAGAGTGCTCTAAAAAAGCACATTATTGAATGGAATTCATAATGATAATCTAAATGTGATATTTTATATATCGTATAAGTCTTCTCTAGAGCTCCCCCCCCCCCCAAGTCAAGAAAATTGATCAATGGTTCTCGTTTTGGGGGACTAGTCCCAATAAGAAGGGTAACCCCATTTCAGCTGTGATCCAATTTAATCCAGGCCTCCCTGATAAAAAAAAAAATGAAAAAAATAACAATTTATCGTAGCACACACCCGCCCGAGGCACAGCCGCGCAAAGGTGTAGAGTGGCATCAATTGGGGCGGGGAGCATTTGCCCCCTTAGATCTTTTGCCTCTCCCCTAGATTTTGACATATACCCTTTTTTATTTTCTTTTTCATTAAAAAACAAAACAGCAAAATTGTCTCCTATGGCTCTTGAGAAATTACATTCCTCCCCCCTCCTCCTAATTTTTGTGAAATGACGCCACTGAAGATGCGTCAGTTTCTACCTCGAGGGTAGCCAAGAAAGGTTTGAAACTTAGTTCCTAGAGTTTCCGTTTTTTTTTCATCAAAATGCCTAAAAATTACCCCCTTGGCACCAACATAGACAAGTACCACGTATTGTTAGCCCCCTTTTTTTGTTTACTTAGCTTCTGATCAGGGGCGTTGGGTGGGGGGCAGGGGGGGCAGCTGCCCCCCTAGACCTTCAAATTTACATTAGATATGGCTGAAAAAGCAGATGGTTGGAAAAGATGGTTATAAAAGGCCCTTCAACACACTATCGACTGCCCCCCCTAGACAATATGCTGACTACGCCCATGCTTCTGATTACTATACCTACACATTGTAAGTTTGATTGATAGTTTTAACGTGATTGTAGTTTCGTCGTGATTTGTATTTTTGACAAGAAGTTAGTTCAGAATTTCTTTTTCCTATAATAGTTGCTTTCAAATGCAAATTCTATATTATCTTATAACTTAACATTACATACATTTTACGTAAGAGTGAAAAAAACACAATATTGTGGACCAAAAACGAAATACCGGCGGGGATTCCCATACTTTTTTGTCGCGTTTGTGCCCCCCCCCCCCATGTTTTCAAAATATTTCTAAACGCATGAGCCGGTTATTAGTGTATGATCCAGTTTTAGGGGTAAGTAATAAAGTCCTTTAGATCATCGTTTCTCAACCTTTCTAAGGTTGTCACATTTCAAACAGATATAATGTAAAGTCAGTAATCTCACAACATCCGAATAATAAAAGCACTTGGAGTCTAATCATTTGTTTTACTAGAAATGTCCAGTTGTTAACTATTGATTGATACGTGATAATTAATTAATGTAAGTTATCATTTTAGCATATGTAATGTACATTTCATTAAAATCTACTAATAGCCAAGGCTCTGGGTGTTTTTTCACAATTAAAAAAAAAGTTTGGAAGAATAGGAAAATAAGTCTGCAAACCAAAATTAGAATATTAGAGGCTATAGTGATGACAGTAGTCAAATATGGCTCTGAAGCATGGGCACTTCGAAAAGCGCATGAAGATTTGCTAGACGTTTTCCAGAGAAATTGCTTTAGGATTGTTCTGGGTACCCGGCTGACTGACCGTATGTCAGAATAGGCTGTCCGGAAAATGTGGTTCAATACCGCTTTCTAGGGCTATAATGGAAGAAAGGTTGAGATGGCTAGGGCACGTTGTGCGGATGAAGGATGACAGCTTGTTCTTTTCGGCTAACCGTGTAGGGATAAACGGAAAACAGGTCATCCTCGTCTGGGGTGGGTGTAAAAAGGGAGGCTTTGAATAGATTGGGATGTAGGAGGAGCGCGCGTAGCTGTGTTGGCCTCAGGCGGCTTAGTGCTATGGTGAGTTGTTAGTAGTAGTAGTAGTATTTAACTCTTTTTTATTGACTGCGACCTCATGTCTATGGGATCCCAACCCTGAGGTTGAGAAACGATAGCTTAGACATCCAGCATCATTTGTGGAGTTGAATCGAATTTTGTAATCATCTAACATTCACTTACTCGTGGAGCATTCCGTCATTCTATGGTAAGGACCGTTCTTAATGAGATTTGACTAATGCCGAACACTTCGCGCTGCTATGAGCCAGTTGGAATTTTTCAGCCAATAAGAAAGTTTCACAAAAAATCTGATTGACTTACATTTGCAGCAGCTAAATATTGGTATTAGTAAAACCTCGTTACGTATCGGCCTTTAAGAAACTTTAAGCACAACACAAAACACCCCCTCGACCACACTGCCCCCGCCCCCTTGATGCCTTGGACAGAGCGTCAGTGATACTGAAATTTACACAATAATGCTATTTTTTTTACAAAAACTATTAGGTGTTTTATACTACAATTATATATAAGACTCGGCAGGAGCCAAAAGGCATGACGTCTACATCCTATAGGCACAAAAAAACTGTTTTCACATATTTAATTGTCGATACATTGACAAGTTTTTTTAACATTTTTATTTTAAATTTTCTTTTTTAATAACAACTCTTACTTTTTTAAATAGCCTCAAGGTGCTTAAATGGAATTAGAAAACTGTTATTTAATATCGAGTCAATTAGAAACGCTTAGAGCATTCAAGACTGAGGTTCCCAAACTCTTTTTGTAGTAGCACCCTTTAACGTAGTTCAGATAGCCACTGTCTGCACCAGGAGGGTCTGTGAATTTGTTTTATCTCATTTGAAAAAATGGAACAGTGGACTTGAGACCATATAACCTAACCTTAGAGATACTAAATATATACAGAGTCGATATTTGACTTCTAATCTTGGCAATAATAAAACAAGCATAGATAGAACTGATCGCGGGAATAAATCGTTGTTAGATAAGACAAAATCTAGTTACATATGTTCTTTGGCCTTCTATCGTACGTCTTAACCCTATGGGTCAAACTCACAGATTTATTAGTACTAAGACTATGGTTTTTATGAAAGAGTTTTAATGCCTATGAGCTTCCCAAAAATTATTACATAAAATACTTTTGCTATTATAAATTTCATCTACAGTGAAGGTATGTTTAAAAGATGCATCTAAAAAAATCCAATCCATCTGATTCATCTTATTCCAAGTAATTTGTATCATTTCTATGTTACGTAAAACATTCCTGTTAAAGATTTCCGTCGGTTTCTTCAAATGTCTAAAATTGAAATGGTGAAATCCGCGAGAAATTAGAAATACACTTTTCGTTTTACATAATTGTTTAGGCACTATCAAAATTAATTGGGAAATGATTTAAACACAAAAATGTCTCACGTTTCCATTCACACACTTTCAAAATTATCTTTCAGGAAGGCGCTCTAGTTGGGGCATTGTTATACGGCGCTCACGGCGAAACTTTTTATGAATTGGCCAATCATGCTGCTGACATTCTATACCACAGTATCGCGCTTCCTATAAAATAAAAAAGCAGAATGATAGTACAGGAAAAACCTAAAAATGCTAGGAAAAACCTATGCTAACTGCTAACTGCTAACAAAATGCTAACTATTCACCAATTAGATTCGGCAAGAATTCTCTGCTTAGAGATTGACTTAGCTTATCTACTGAGCTAATTTTCATTAAAAGTGAGATCAGATGATCTTAATTTAAACTGAAGAAAAATTTTACTGGAATCCTTTAATTTTTAAATTTATTGTAAATTGGGTTTATAGAAATATCTCCAGTATCTCTGTTTAAAGCAAGTTCACTATTTACGGATTCAGGAGGAGGTTATTTACGGAGGAGGCTCAGTCAATTGGAAATAAAAAGTTCCAGTGTCCTTTACTAAGATTTAGCCTTCTTTTCAACCAATTGCTACCGAATGTGTTGTTACTAACTACAATGTCTTTAAGAAATTCTTATTCCAGTTTAATGGTCCTAGCGTTTCAGCAGCTGATTTGAAACAGTCTTCAGATAAATACAGAATTAATTCTAACGGAGAAACGAGAGGAGGTTGGATGTATAAATTGATATATAATCCTCAGGGCCATATACAGGACTTTTGTTCGAGGGGGGGGAGGGGCTTCGGAACAGGCACAGTCTTCGGAAGCAGAATCTGAAGGAGAGAAGCTAGATTTGCCAGCAGATCCTGTTGAAAACGGTCTTAGTGGCTGAATGTTCAGCTATTATGATCCAGTGCGTGGTTAATCAAAGTCATCAAAGTGTTACAAACCACTTTTTCACTTGTATTCGGTGCTTTTATGAATAAATGAAAAATAACATGTATTTGATCTGAGAAATGTTGCAGAATGCGGCTATTAAATAATAATGATTCATATAAATAAATTAAAGCAATGAATAATAATGGAATAATTAAATAATTTAAATAATAAATTGAAAAATAATTAAAATTAAATTGTTAATTAATTCATAAATCTAAAATAATTCTGTTAATAAATTAAATTTTGATGAAACTTTGGCCTGCTGTTTTGGTGGCCAAATGCTATTTGAGAAAACCTTTTTAATAGAGACGAAAGGGTTGGTAAGGACAAGGTGATGAAATTACAGACAGCTGACGAGAGAAATATGAAAGAGTAAAGCAAGGATTGTTGATTTTCTTAGTTTCTATGCCATGCTTTTATTCCAAGCTCATTCTTAACGAGCAATAAAGATGGGTCATATTTCGAAGGATTCATGTTACTTTAAGAATAGGTCACCCAAACAACACAAAAATAAATAGTTTCTAGTGGCTTAGTGAGTTATGAAATCTGAGCCATTTTGTCTAAAATAGTCTAAACATTCTGACAGATAGAAAGACGTACATAGAAATGAATGATGGGCGGGAGGCGGGGAGAGGGGTAGAGTTTGGCTTATATGGAAATAAGTGACATGTATATTCATAAATGGGGTAGAGTTATTGGGAGGAACAGGAAAATAAGTCTGCGAACAAAGATTAGAATATTGGAAACTTTAGAGATGACAGTGGTCAAGTATGGTTCTGAGGCATGGCTGTTCAAAAAACGGAGGGAGAGTTGCTAGATATGTTCCAAAGAAATTAGCTTAGGACTGTTTTGGGTACCCGACTGGATAACCGTATCTCAAAGAGTAGGCTCTACAAAAAGTATGGTTCAATCCCGCTCTCTAGGGCCATAACGAGAGAAAGGGTGAGATGGCTAGGACACATTCTGCGGATGAGGGATGACCGATTGCCAAAGATCTTCCTTTTCGGCCAACCGTCTAGAGCTAAACGGTAAGCAGGTCGCCCATGGTTGGGGTGGGAGGATGTCGTAAGGAAAGATTAAAGGGATATGGGAACTTGTCTTTGAATAGACTGGGACGGAGAAGGAGCGTGTGTAGCTGTGTCAGCCTCAGGTGGCCTGGTACTGTAGTGAGTTTTAGTAGTAGTAGTAGTTGTTAGTAGTAGTAGTAGCATGTTCATAAAGCATTCTAAAATATCTGAAATCAAGTAGTCTAAGGAGAATAAAATATTTTTAAAGGATGATTACTACTAGAGGGGGAAGTCCGATCCCCGAAATCATTTGCCACAATGTCATCGAGAGCGATGACAGGGTCCCAGGTATAGACTTATTCACTCCCCTCTTTACCACCTACTTTTTTTTACAATGTAGTAATAATGTCCATGAATGTGACAAGTCACGGCAGGGGCTCTGTGTATTCGAAGTGAGGGACTGCACGCAACATTCCTCTTGCTCTCTCTTGTAATTATATTTTTGGGTTGTTTAGACAGACAAATTAGTTTGTTCAAAGCCAAAGGGCCATGACACAATTGTTGTGCGTGTAACTGAACCCCCGTGTAAGTGAACAACCGTGTAACTGAACAACCGTGTAACTGAACAACCGTGTAACTGAATCCCCGTATAACCAAACCCCCGTATAACTGAACCCCAGTGCAACTATAGTTCTCTAACTATGGTATAGTTATTTAACCTTAGAACTGTTTTGAATAAAATAGCCGTCCCAAAATTTAGTTCGGATGTATTTGGGGAAAAAATAGGGTGGGGTGGAAGCCCTCCGATCATTTTAATTCTTACAAATTGCATTCAAATTTTTAATATCCACACGAATGACCCCCCCCCCCCCCAAAGTGCCTACGAATTTTTTTTTCCTAAAAAAAAATCTTTGTTAGAACTTTGCAATTAGCTTAAAATAACGCCCTTGCCCCCTATGCTGCGTGTGGGGTTTATAAACTCAAAAGAATATTTATTTTATTTTCAGAATATTTTTAACAAAATTTTTATTTTTATTTGTTTCGGACGTATTTGGGGGGGGGGGTGTCGGGTAATAGGGAAAGGTTGTTTGTCCTGTGATGACCATTGATTATTAAAAATTGAACTTGAACTTTCAATTTCAAATTGAATGAGCCTCCTTCATAGTTTTTACAATCATCCCGTCTATAAAAACCTTAAATTTTAACGATTGGTAAGATGCAATAACATACGGATTGCTGATACAGGTGTATCAGCAATTTTTTTTTTTTTTTGGAACAGCTTAGCGTATCAAGATGAAACTTCTGGGGCATCTACCTGCTACTACTGCTATTAATACTGCTACCACTACTACTAATTCAACACTATTATTACTTCTACTGCTCCTACTACGACCTCTGCTACTATTTAACTAGCACTATTAAAACTACACATATCAAGTTGAAAATTTGACTGAATGAGGTATTTGAGGTGGAACTTTAACTAAATCAAAAGACACTATGGGCATGCAGATTTTCATAATGGCATATCTCAAAAAGGGATTTGTGTATTAAGTTGGAACTTTCAGAGAGTGCTTAAAGAGAAAGTCAATTCACCAAAAGGAAATATGTGCACGCTCAGGTCTGGATTTACCACTAGGTCCCTAGGCCCGGACCTAGAAGTGCATAATGCTAGCGGGAGCGATAAATTATCACTGAGTAATTTGTTCCAGACAAAAACTCGGACTGATGTGATTTATCGTCGCCAGGTGCACTCTGCCGCCACGCTGCCTATTCACAGAAAAGTGACTTTAAAACAACACAGGAATTCCGTGGTCACTTATAAACTGTCAGACGTCTCCCAAGAATGGTAGCTGAGTGTTCGGTATTACCCCTCTCTTTCATCACTGTTCTCGTATCAGTTGTGTTCTGCTAACGCACAGTTACCTGGTCACTTCATTACACACAGTTACAGTTCCATGGTGGTTCAGTTACAGGGGGTTTTTGTTAAATAGGGTTGAGTTGCACGTGGGTTATGTTCCAGGGGGTTCAGGTGCTCGTGGTGTCTGTTTCCCGGGGGGTCGGTTATCGGGGGGTTCAGGTGCCAGGGGGTTCGGTTATACGGGGGTTCAGTTACATGGGGGTTCAGTTTCACGGGGGTTCAGTTACATGGGGGTTTTGTTAAATTGGGTTGAGTTGCACGAGGGTTCAGTTAAAGGGGGCTCAGTTGCATGAGGATTCAGTTACATGGGGGTTTAGTTAAATGGGGTTGAGTTGCACGAGACGTGAGTTGCGCGGGGGTTCAGTTGCACGGGTGGTCAGTTGCCCAGGGGTTTAGTTAAATGGGGTTCAGTTGCACGGGAGTCGAGTTGCACGTAGGTTCAGTTGCACGGGGGTTCAGTTGCAAGGGGGTTCGGTTACCCAGGGGTTCAGTTGCACTGGGGTTCAGTTGCACGGGGGTACGGTTCGCGGGGGGGGCACGGGGGTTCAGTACACTTAAGATTAGAACGCTCAGTATTTGGAATAAATTCAAGGCACATCGCATGAAGTTTTCATTATATCGAAGGTAGATCTAGAGTAAAATCTTGGGGGGAGGGGATATAACAAGGGCACCAATAATTGATCAAATCGACAAATTTATTTCAAAAAGATTAAAAAACGGAATGAGGGCGCTAGAAAACCTGGGGGGCCAGACCCCTGTATCTGCCCCCGTATTATACCACAATATGTTCGGGTCAAATCCATGGTGAACTCAAATTTAATTTTCTTTACTTAACCTTAATATATAACAAGTAAGCGTCCGTAGCTTCCAGGCAATTACTAATATTCAGATCTCAAAACAAATCAATTGATGTTATACTGCGACAATATGAAGCCTGAATGCAATCAAGTATTTTTCATTGCAGAGATTCCATACAGTCAGAAAGTTCCAGTAAAAAGGAGATTATTTTACATATAGTTCTAGTAAGCATGCCCTGTTTAGTTTCATGACGGAGGGATTGAGTTGACGCTTTCAGGATGTTTTTTTTGTGGGGGGGGGGTGGAGGAGAAGGGATCTTAGATTGTGTTTGAAGAAGGAGACAGAATGTTGTTAAGGGCTCCTTAAAAAAATTGTATGCTGCAGTTTTGTTTATTCTTCTTTGTGCCTGTCGGATGAAATGCTAATTGGCTAGTCTCATATAAAATGGATAACAGGCTAATTTATTCACTTATTAAATTGAAATTAATTATTCAAATTAATTAATTAAAAAATCGAACTAACTTGTTCAATTGAAATTAAGAAGTCCGTTCTATTTGAGAATAGCCAAAGAGCCGTCTAAAATAAAACGGATTAGACAAGAAAAAAATCACATTAATTTAAATCAAAACGTTTGTTTTATTTGAAACTAGCTTGATAATGGTAATAAGCTTACCTAAGCTATGGATATCAGGTATTGTGTTATCTTGGAACGATAATTTCGACAAAACCTGTGCCTGTCATCATCAGGTTCAAATTGTATTTTTGAATACCTGACATCCATAGCTTAGGTAAGCTTATTACCATTATCATGTACAAGAGTCAGGTTGGCCTCAGAGAATATATTGAAACTAGCTAAGGAGGCTGTCGCCCAACAGGCTCTTTGACTAGTCTCAAAGTAAGTGGATTTGACAAGAATGGACTGAGTTTGTAAAAATTTCATGTTTTCAAAAAACAGTAGCACTGCCCTCAAAGAAAAGCTTGTCTGCACTATGGCTGAATTTCAAACAGTTCGTGGTAACGACCTGTAAGTAAGGAGCGACCTGGCTCAATGGTAACCGAAACTCTAGAAAACGGGTTTTTGATACCAATAGATATATCAATAGAATCAGATTTCAATGCTGATTTCAAATATATAACTTTCATCAAGTTTAGTGCTACCTATCAAAAGTTACTTGCCTGAGTTTTTGGCTGATTTTCAAAAAAAGGGGGAAAGACCCTCTAAAAGTTATAGAACCTTAATGAAAATCACACCATCATATTCAGCGTATCAGAGAACCCTACTGTAGAGTTTTCAAGCTCCTATCTACAAAAATGTGGAATTTTGCATTTTTTGCCAGAAGAAAGATCACGGTTACTTGTTTATTTGTTGTTTTTTTCCCCAGGGATGATTACATCGACCCATTGGTCCTAAAATATTGCGCGTGGACTCATTGGAACAGAAATTAACAGTTCTAGTGCCCATTTTAAGTGACCAAAAAAATGGAGGGCAACTAGGCCCCCTCCCACGCTCATTTTTTTCCCAAAGTCATCCGATCGAAATTTTGAGATAGCCATTTTGTTCAGCATGGTCAAAAATATGATAAATATGTCTTTTAGGATGACTTAATACCCCGAAGTTCCCAGAGGGAGGGCTAAAAGTTATGAACTTTACCCAATGCTAACATATAGTATTGGTTTTTGGGAAGTATACAGAAGTTTTCTGGAGGTTTTTTTTCGGGTTGGGGGTGGTATGGGGGGGTCGGTGGTTATGTTGGAGGATCTGTTCATGATGGAAGTTTTCATGGGGGAAGGGAAATTGCCATGAAGAAGGCGCCGGACTTGCCAGCATTATTTATTGGTTATTGGGAAGTATACAACCATTTTCAGGAAGGATTTTTTCTGGGAGGGGCGAGAGGAGGGGGGTACTCTGAAGAAGATGTCCGTGGAGGATGTTTCTTTTGGGTAAGAGACATTTCTATGAAGGGGGCGCCGGATTTCCAAGCATTAGAAATTAAATCGATCATTAGACGATCAGAAATTAAATAAAAAAAACAAGTTTTTTCAACTGAAATTTAAAAAAGAATATTAGAAATTAAAACGAACAGAAATTATAACGTATGTGAGGGGGTTCTCCCCCAAGTCATTACCTCGCTGTTTACGCTACAGTTTTTTTTAGTGCTTTCAAAAGAGCTATCTATTCTAATTAAACGGCCTTTGTGATTCAGGGGTTTGTGAATCAAATTTTTTTTCATTTTTAACGCGAAGAGCGTGGTATTGACTAAGGGGAGAACCCCTTCATATACGTAATAACATATACATAATAAAAAAACAATAAAAAAACAAGCGATACGGCTCAATAGTAATCGAAACTTTTAAAAACGGAATTTTCATGTCAATAAATGTATCAAAAGAATGTGTTTATAATGCTGATCCAAAATATATAAATTTTATTAATTTTATTATTACTTATCAACGGCTCCAAACCTGAGAACTTTTAGTCGATCTTTTAAAGAGGGGGAAAGCATCCCCTACAAGTGAAAGCATTTTAATGAAAATCAGACCATCAGAATTCAGCGTATCAGAAAACCCTCTTACATATGTTTCAAGCTCATATCTACAAAGATCTGCAACTTTGTATTTTTTACCAGAAGAAAAATATACGAATATAGAAGTTAGTTACGTAAGTTAATTTGTAAAGACATCTATTTAGCAAAAGAAAAGTAAAATTTTTATGCAAATAAAAGCTGCATTAACTAAAAAACGATCAGAAATTAAATAAAAAAAACAAGTTTTTTAAACTGAAAGTAAGGAGCGACATAAAACTTAAAACTAACAGAAATTATTCCGTATATGAATGAGGCTGTCCCCTCCTCAACGCCTCGCTCTTTACGATAAAGTTTGAATCTGTCTCACAACTTTATTTTTTAAAACAATAAAAAACTTTAGCGTAAAGAGCGAGGCGTTGAGGAGGGGACAGCCCCTTTCATATACGAAATAATTTCTGTTCGTTTTAAGTTTTAATGTCACTCCTTACTTTCAGTTTAAAAAACTTGTTTTTTTTATTTAATTTCCCTGAAAAGACTATGCCAATATAAACGAAAAAAAATTAATTAAAAAAACTTTTTCGACAAAATAAGTTTTTCAAAGAAAAGTAAAGAACTCCATTAAACCAAAAATGAGTAAAAATAAAATCAAAATAATCTTCCAAGCGTCAAACTACCACAAATCAGCATCGATAAATAAATGAAACTTTCCAAAACGAAATAAATGAAATTTTCCAAAACGAACAGAAATTACAATAATTAACAGTCAAACTCAAAACGAGCAGAAACTATGATGAGCAGGGCTCAAAACCCGTATGCCATCCCAAGGCCAGAACATAATTTTCACTTTTCCGAAAAAAATAAAAATGAACGTTTATTGTAATTTTAATAAACGTATAATGATATTTAGTAATCAAGATGTTAATATTATTTGATTTATTAGAGTTATAAAAGTAAAAACATTTATGTTTTTTTCAGTAAAGAGCAAATTATGTTCTGGCCTTGGGAAGGCATAGGGGTTTTGAGCCCAACTTATGTTAATTTCTTCTCGTTTTGAGTTTTACTCGGTTATTTATTGTAATTTCTGTTCGTTTTGGGTTTCATTTATTTATCGATACTGATTTGTAATAGTTTCACGCTTGGTAGATTATTTTGATTTTATTTTTGCTCATTTTTGGTCTAATGGAGTTCTTTACTTTGCTTTGAAAAACTTATTTTTTGGAATTTTTTTTTTAACTAACATAATTTAAAGAACCATATAGACTTTATGTGTTTTGGAATTTTGATCTTTTTCTGACGCATCAACAGTGAGTCTGTAGTAACACTGTGGCTAAGCTAAGACAGAAAAGTCTTAGAATCTGTTGAAACCTGGATCCCAAAAATCATAAGCAATAAGATAGTCAAAAGGAATTAAAGAAAACAAAACAATAAAAAAACAATTCCCTGGCATCTAGCGTTGGCCCTCAGAACTAAATTGTCAAAACAATAGGTTAAGCTTAGTAATAGGGAAAATAGAATAAATAAAATGTAAACACGGGTAAATAGCGACTTAACTATCCTTTATTTCACATTTGATGCTAAGAAAAAAAAAGAATTCAACTGAATGTAAGGGGTGGTATGAAAACTTAAAATGTACAGAAATTATTCCGTATTTGAGGAGGGCTGCCCCTTCCTCAACCCTCGCTGTTTCCGCTAAATTCTTAAAGTTCTTTAAAAAATACTTCTCATTCAAATTCAATGGTTCTTGTGTTTGAGCAGCGTTTCTTAATGAATTAAATAAAAAAAACAAGTTTTTTTAACTGAAAGTAAGGAACGACGTTAAAACTTAAAACGAACAGAAATTATTCCGTATATGAAGGGGGCTGTCCCCTCCTCAACGCCTCGCTCTTTACGCTAAAGTTTTTTTATTGTTTAAAAAAATAGAGTTGTGAGAAAGTCAAACTTTAGCGTAAAGAGCGAGGCGTTGAGGAGGGGACAGCCCCCTTCATATACGGAATAATTTCTGTTCGTTTTAAGTTTTAACGTCGTTCCTTACTTTCAGTTAAAAAAACTTGTTTTTTTTATTTAATTTTTGAACGTTTTTGAATTAATGCAGGTTTTGATTTTGGCTCACCGTACATGAATAATTAAAACAAAATTTGCATATTATATTTGGTTAAATGGCTTTCACGAAACTTGTTTAATTTTATTTACGAACGTTTTTATTAGTAATAAATATACGTAACTTAGAATTAACTTACGTAACAAACTTCTATATTCATAAATTTTTAACACGTATATTAGAGGGTTCGCCCCCTAGTCAATACCCTGCTCTTTAAACTATGTTCGAATTTTTTCCAGTTCTTGGAAAATGACCTCTTAATCACAATCAGTTGATCAGTTGAAAAACTTGTTTTTTTTATTTAATTCCTGATCTTTTTCTTTAATAATGCTGGGAAATCCGGCGCCCCTTCATAGCAATGTCCCTTCCCCCATGAAAATTTCCTTCATGGAAAGATCCTTCCATAGCGCCCCCGACCCTCTCCGTCCCCCCCCTCCCAGAAAAAATCTCCTCTGAAAAAGTCTGTATACTTCCCAATAACCAATACTATATGTTAACATTGAGTAAAGTTCATAACTTTCAGCCCTCCCCCTGGGGACTTTGGGGGATCAAGTCATCCTAAAAGACATTTTTATCATATTTTCGACCATGCTGAACAAAATGGCACTCTCAAAATTTTGATCGGGTGACTTTTGGAAAAAAATGAGCGTGGGAGGGGGCCTAGTTGCCCTCCATTTTTTAGGGCACTTAAAAGGGGCACTAGAACTTTTAATTTCCCTTCCAATGAGCCCTCCTACGATATTCTAGGACCACTGGGTCGATACGATCACCCCTGGGAAAAAAAAAAAAAAAAACAAAAAAAAAAACAAACAAACAAATAAACACGCATCCGGGATCTTTCTTCTGGCAAAAAATGGAAAATTCCAGATTTTTGTAGATAGGAGCTTGAACACCTCTACAGTAGGGTTCTTTGATACGCTGAATATGATGGTGTGATTTTCATTAAGGTTGTATAGCTTTTAGGGGGTATTTTCCCCTTTTTCTAAAATAAGCCAAATTTTCTCAGGCGCGTAACTTTTGATAGGTTAGACTAAACTTGATGAAACTTATATATTTGAAATCAGCATTAAAATCTGATTCTTTTGATGTATCTATTGGTAACAAAATCCCGTTTTTTAGAGTTTCGGTTACCATTGAGCCGGGTCGCTCCTTACTTACAGTTCGTTACCACGAACTGTTTGACTGTGACAAAAAGTCTACTTAAGCTTAAAGAGCGTGGGTTGAAGACGGGGCAGGCCTCCTTATATACGGAATAATTTGTGCTCGTTATAAGTTCAAATCTGGCTACTTACTTTTAGTTGGAAAAAACCTGTTGTTTTTTTATTAAATTTCTGACCATATTTTAAATAATGCCAGAAGTTCCCTTCCCCCTATGTAAAATGTTCCCCCTGGGAAGTTAGTTCCCCAGAAACCTTCCTCCCAACGGAAACTCCCTGCGAAAAATCTCCCATCAAAAAATCCCTCCTTCCCCCAAAAAACTTTCAATTTGCAAATTTCGTAACTTGTAGTCTTTTCCCCTGGGACCATGGAGGGAGTCATATCATCTCTATAGGTACAGTTATTGTACCTTTCAACTATGCTGAATCAAATGGTAATCCCAGAATACAAAAAAAAAAGAATCCAATTGAAATCCAATTGGAGCTTGAAACCTCGACAGTACGATTCTCTGATATGCTGAGTCTGATGGTGTAATTTTCATTAAGATCGCTTGACTTTTTGTGGGTGTTTCTCTTCTTTTGAAAGACTTGCATATTTTCTACAGTTCTTCACCAGGAACTTTTTGACTTTTAACTGTGGGCAAACACGTGCTATTGAATTGTTGCAATCCCAGTACGTGTTAAATGTCATTTTAGACATAAATTAGCTCGAAAACAGGACATCAAGTTTAAGCGTGCTTAAACACAAGGTAAAAGCACTTTCAAGGCCAAAATAATGTGTTTTGTGTCCTCAACTGTTTGTAAAAAAATTCATTGCATAAGTTTTTAAGGCTTATATTTGTAGATACCTAAAAGCAAAGTAAGTTTTAATTAGTGAAATGTCTTAATATAAAAGCATTATCCAAGTAGTAAACCGCTATTTGTTCGCCTATGTTTTTTCGTTTTTTTTTGTCTTTTTGTCTTTTTTAACATCAAGGCTTACGCAAATTCACCTAATTTTGAAAGATTTTTTTTTTATTCCAATATTCACGGCGCCAGGTACTTCAAAGTATCTGATATGAGGCTATTCATTTACCTCTTGCAATGGCCTCAATGTTTTGAATGTCTATTGAAACTTCTTTTGATGGTGTCAACAGAGGGATTTGCAGGGATAATATCCCCAGGAAGATCATTCCAGATAGATGTACAACGCCGGATGAAGCTGTTCCTCAAGTACTCGGTTTTCGGCGTATCCTCCTTTAGATAATTTGACCGAGCTGTCTGCCTTCTTGTCTGCCTTGTCGGCTGGACAAAGGGGAGGGGGCACAATTCGAGAGAGCTCGTCTGAGGGAGGGAAATTCATGTACTTTTAGAAAAGAGCCATCGACGCTACATCAAACCTTTCATTTAGAGGCTGGAGCAATTCTTGTGTAGAGGCACAGCCCGCCCTATTTGCCCTATTCTGGATCTTCTGAAGTGATTCCAACAGCTTTTTCGGAGCACCAGCAAATAGCGGGCATCCATATTCAGCTATGGGTCTGATGCAAGACTTGTAGAGTGAGATGATCGAGCTTGATGGAAGAAGGTTTTTGCAGTGAAGAGTAACTCCCAGCTTTCTTGCGCAGGAGGTTCTCACCCGATCAAGGTGGTTGTTCCAAGAGAGATCGGTGAAGAAATGATTCCCCAGTAGACGAAGATCGTCGACTCTCTTTATAGCGTCATTTTTGAAGATGAAACTGGGGTGTTCACGTGGCACCTTTGAACGGGTAAATAGAAGATCCTTTGTTTTCGATGCATTGAAGTTGATCATCCATGCATCGGACAGCTTCAATTTTCAAAAGATCCATCTGTAGGGAAAGGGAGGTTTGTGTTAGGTCTTCGTGTTTAGGGACGGCTGAGTGTGTCGTGGTATCGTCGGTAAAGTGACGCAGAGGGTTTGTGAGGTTGTCTCCCATCACGTTTATGTAGATAAGAAAGAGCGTAGGTCCCAAGACACTGCCCTGAGGTACCCCTGCTTTCACTGGATATTCGTGGGAAATAAACCCGTCAATAACAACCCGCAGTGAACGATCGGAAAGTAAGCTCTCAATCACTTTTAACAGACATCCACGAACACCATACACATAGTTTTTTTAGCAGGCCACGGTGCCATACTCCGTCAAAAGCTTTCGCAATGTCAAAGGATAGTAGCCTGATGTCGTATCCCATTGCCAGTAGTTCTATCCACTCCTGATACTGGGCCACTAGGCAGTCTATTGTTGAGCGTTTCCGGCGGAATCCATATTGGCGATCGCCTAGAAGGTCATTTGATACCAGGTACTGATGAAGTGTTTTATTGGAGACGCTCTCGTAGACTTTGCCAACATAGGAGAGAAGGCTAATAGTCCTGTAGGAGCCCACGCTCGTTGGATCGCCTTCTGGCTTTAGAGTAGGTATACTATGGGCGGACTTCCATGTTCGTGGGAAGGTTCCGGAGCAAAAGCACAGCCGGAAAAGCAATGACAAGGGTCCAGCTAGTTCGGCACTGCAGGACTTGAGGACAACATTTGGTATGTTGTTAGGACCCATGGCTTTGGTCACATCCAGATGTTGCAGAATGCGAAGGATCTTGGAAGCAGAAAAATTCACGCGTTCCAGGACAAATTCACGCGTTCCAGGACAGTGTCGGTTCGGTCGGTGAATTTTGGCACTTCTCTACCGTCATCTTCTAGATTCGAGAATTCGGCAAAAACCTTAGCAAGAGCTTCAGCCTTTGCCTTTGGATCTTGTACCACTGTCCCGTTACTCTGGAGAGAATGAATTGCGGTCCCCTTGGACGACGGTAAAGCCTCCTTGACAATTTTGCAACAACTCTTTGCCGAAGCAAGTTGAAGCTTGGTGGCGAATTTCTCCTTATACTGAACCCGGGACTGCCGAATCGCTCGAACTGCATCTCTGCGCGCATTTATGAATGCAATTCGGTCCTTTTCGTTCTTCGAAAGTTGCCATCGCTTGTGTGCCTTTTGCTTTGCTCGGATTGTTTTCTTACACTGGGCGTTGAACCAAGGTTGGTCCTTACTGGACACCTGGATCCGCTTTGAAGGGATATGTTTTTCGACAGAGTCAACTATGGCCTGCTGGTACTTATCTGCAGCTTTCTCTGGGCCTTCCAGGAGGAAGGCTCCACTGCTGAGAAAAAAGAGTGTTTCTCAATCCGTCCCAATCACCTCTTTTGTATAGCCAGATTGTTCGTTCATGCTTTACTGGAGGCGGAATACGTAGGTTTCCACGTACAACGACGAAAATGTGGTCACTGGTGAAAGCATGAGCGTCTACCTTAAAGGAGTCAGATGTCAGATGATTTGAAAACTTCTACTGGATTGCTAGTTGTTAATTTATTTTATGTATTTTTCTGAATCCAAAACAGGCAATTTTGGATTTTATCAAAGCAAAATACTTGCATTTGGTGAAATATGTAACTGCATTAGTAAAGTAGATCTGAAAATCGCCACTGAGCACTAGTCTTTTTTTGTTTTCTTTGTATTGACTGAGGTTATTTCGTATCTTATTGCATATAAGCTTCATAAGCCTTTTTAAAGTAAAAGCTTAGGTGGTGAACTGGATTTAGCCAATATTTCCATTTAGTTAAGATTTACCAATTTTAATATCGTCCTAAAAACTTTGATTGGCTGTCGTCTTTGAAACAGATGTCCATTATTGCTTCATTGGATGGTTTAAACCTTTAGATAAGCCATATATGATTGCAAACAGTAGGTAGGATTTTGGAACAAGGCAATTCTTGATGTTAACAAAATGTCATTATGATTGATCCTCTAAGTAGGCTATTTCCCAGAAAAGTAAAAAATGTCTTAAATGTTAAACAATCAGCATCAAACGAAACAGTAATATTTTATTGTTACTAATAGATATAACATTGAGATTAGACTTGGATAATATAGCAGGATGAAGCATCGTTTTATACAGAGCTCAACTGTCAAAAGAAGGCCCGATTCACCGAATAGTATTCGATAAGCAAATAAGAACAATAATATGATCGCTTTATGAGCAGCCTACTACCAATATTTACCTGCATCTTTTTTATTACTAGGCTAACAGATCTTTCAGACGACCAAGAAGAGACGCTTTATATACATTAACTAAAATCCCCTGTTAATTTAATATTTTCAAAGTTTCTCGACGCTTCAAAGACACCTTCAAGTGGAAAGGCCTTGTAGTGACTCCATATGGTTCTGGGAAATGTTCTTTCCCAAGTTTAGCGTTTTCTATGTCAGTTCAAAGACATAGGTTTTTTTATTCTTCATTGTAATGGCAAATGCAGGCACTCTGTCGGCTGACTCGTTTAGTAGAATGAAAGTCTTCCTGATTCCGTTAATCTTTGATATCTGCTCAAGGTCAATTGCTATACAAGGCCAGTATTGTTGTGGATTACCACGTATTGGTACATCCAGCTTTCGCAAGCTAGAGGATCGGACCCGATTGAGGTGTATGCCCGATAGGAGGTCTGATGAAAAATTCAAGTCATTCACGTATCGGTCGAAACTCTGTAATAGTTGCTGTAGTACTCTCAAAATAAATTAATATCCTTCAAGATGAGCAGTTAGGAGTAAACCCAGTTTGCCTCTCGTTTTGTTGTCTTTTTAGTTTTCACTTTGAAGTTTTCATACTTACGATCCTAAACTGGCCAGATCGGTTTTCAAGGCTATTTAAACTTATGGCAAGAGTGAGTTGTAAATTATTTGTTATGAGTGACCTTTTATGACAAGAGATACTTTGTTAATTCAATTTTTTACCTTCTATTTGCTTAATTGTTATAACATTTGCATATTCCGTTTCTTTTTTGTTCAGTGACACAAGAGGTCCATCGACTTACACTAGCACAACTCGTCGAGCTTACGCATCTCCTGATCCTTGGGGAGGTACTTCTTCAACAACCTACTCTTCAGAAGCTACTACCTCTCAAACAAGGACAGCTACAGGCTATGCAGGTACAAGAAGGAGATAGATGGCGGATTAGTCTTGTTTTATAAGCATGTGAAAATTTTAGATATATTGCTACCCTATAAAATGATTATTTATTTGCTTTTTTGAGAGGAAGTGGCGCAATTTTGGAAATAGTGGCGCTTAGTGGTCTTTTATATATCTTCTATATTTGAATTAAAATTTCTAGTTTACCAGTTCCTCCTATTGTTTCCGAATCATTCTAAATAAAGCGACCAACTTTCACAGTGAGTAGAAATTCTGCTTAAAAGAAAAAGAAGGAACTGCCTTCGAGTATTCTGTAGTCAAACTCTCTTAAGTCTCTTCACTTTGTTTTTTTAAGGGCGTAACTGAAATGCTCAAGAACTTCCGAAATTCACATAAAACACATGATACTGAGCGAAGCCAAAACTGACGCTGAGCCAAAACTTTGTGTCTGTTGAAGTTCGTTGTATAATAATGCATGTACAAAAAAAGACACACGCCCCCCCCTCTCAGTGGGCTCCATGGTTCGAAAAATGAATGCGGATGTGTAAACTTTATTAAATTTCATTCCATGTTACTATTACATATTGTTGCTTCTTCATCCAATTTTTTGAAAACCGAGCTATCTGTTCATTTTACATTCTACCGTTTGACCTAAAAGCCATACCTAAAAAATATACTATCAACCTGAACTTATGGTTCGTCTGTAGGGTATTGTACCTATCCATTCTTACGATAAAATAGAATATCTCTCTGTCCGGATGGACAGAGGTAGAGGAACGGTAGAACAGTAGGGTAAAGATAGGGTAGAAAGGGTAAGAAGGATACCTTTCTAACCAGAAGGAAGGAAAGGTAAGTCGAAGGGTATGGTATCCCTTAGCCTACCTATCAACCCGTATGCTTTTGCTACCACTAACGACTCATCGCAGCACCAAGCCGTTTGAAGTCAACACAGATGCGCGTATACTTCTCCTCCATCCCAATCTATTTAAAACCTTTCTCTTTATGCCATCCCAGGAAGTTTCCATTTCCCTTAAATCTTTCTTTATGACATCCTCCCACCACAACCATGGACGGCCTGCTTTCCGTTTAGCCCTGGAAGGTAGGCCGAAGGATAATCTTCGACAATCTGTCATCCTTCATCCGCAACACGTGCCCTAGCTATCTCAACCTTTCTCCTCTTGTTTAGATACGGTCAGTCAGCCTGGTACCAAGAACAATCAGTAGGCAAGTTCTCTGGAAAAAATCTAGCAAATCTTTATCCGCTTTTCGAGGGGCCTATACTTCAGAACTATATTTGACCAGTGTCATCACTGTAGCTTCCAATATTCTATCCTCAGCATGTTTGTCGTTTTTTTTTCATTGCCTTTCCTGTGCTTCGTATGACAAAATCCAACAAAATGATGGATTTAACAATTAGTCCATCTAAACTATTTAGAGTACTTTTAAAAATAAAATGCATCAATCATTTCCCTTAAAACAAGACTAAGAAAAACAAAATATGTTTATTTTTTGGAGAAAATTTCAGAATCATTTTCTAAAGAGTATACACTGAACTCCCTCATATGCTTGGTATTTTAGGGAAAATTCTTCCAGTAAATTTTGTAAAGTTATCAAATTGTTAGTCATTGCAAAAAGGCCCGATGGTAGATTTTATATGGTGCATTATTGTCTTAACAACAAGAAATTGCATAGTTTTTCGTTAATACTGCATAATATACGGCAGATGAAAGGGCTCGATGAAATATGTAGACAGGGGTTCGCGCAAACGCAGTCCCCCACTAGCAAAAACTAAGCTGTTGAGTTACCCTCATTTTGGATAATCACAGGTGTCAGCCATACCAAAGTGCAATGGAAATGCCTCACCCTGGGAGTGCCTTGTTCAAGATCAAGGCAGCTTCCCAGCCAGGTAAGTATGATATATTAAACTCTAAATTTTTGCTAATTACTTTCAGTATAAACTAGGTGGAGTGAAATGCGAAACAGAGGTTAAAATGTGTCAACAAACGCAAGTTTGAGAAAATTTTTCACAGTAACAACGCAATTGTCTAGATTTTTTTTTATATATAAAATTTAATTTTCATTTTATAATTTGCGGGCACTTTTTGTCTTAAAGCACATTAAGCTTTACAAAAAAAAGTTCTCACTCTATATACAAACTTTAGGTTTTGAGGCGTAGTTACAACAATCTTTTCACATGATGCCTATTTTTTGGTCCTTTTGTTTCATTTGTGTTTTTTGATTTGGAACCAAGTAGTTAAAATCTTCTTTCGTTCAAGTGCCTCTGGCAGAATTGTTATGCGCACAGGTAGATCAGATCAGCCCACCTCTCGTCCAATTTGGAAGTTAGGAAAGCTGTCATTCATTTGTCCTAGGTGTCATTTTTTTGTTACAGAAAATTGCATTTTAAACTGTGTCTCAAAGTAATTACTTGTAGCTAAAGAAATTAATGATTTTTATTATGAAGGAATTTTTTTTGATTTGTTACTAACACAATTGACCTTACGGTATGTGTTACCAAGGGCATTTCACTTTTCAAGACTAAAGTTTAGCAAGAAGACTGTATTGAAGAATAGATGGCCTTCACGCATAATTCCAGTGATTATAGTAGAATTTAAGAATAAACTTATCAAAGCACTTGCAAGATGGGGGTTGGGGGTGTATTTTTTTAAGGCTTCAACATATTATTATGTAATTTTTATTGCGTTTATATGATTCCAACAAACATTTCGAGTGGGGGGGGGGAGGTCAAAAAAAATTATCTAAAAATAAAATATTACTATAAAAAATGAAATGCAAAAAAAATAAAATAAAAAAAGTAAAGTTAATTATGGTGAGTGGTCATTAGCCGTCATTTCCATTAAAACAAGACTAAAAAAACAAAATATGTTCATTTAAGAGATACTTTGGAAAAGAACTTCAGAATCATTTTTTATAGAGTATACAAATAGTATACGCTGAACTCCCTCATGTGCTTGGTATTTTAGGCACAATTCTTCCAATAAATTTCAATCATGTAAATTTATCAAGATGCTAATCTTTTCAAAAAGGCCCAATGGTAAATTATATAAGTTGCATTACTGTTCTAACAACAAGAAATTGCATAGTTTTTCGTTGAAACTGTATAATATAAGACATATGAAAGGGCCAGAAGGAATATATAAAAAGGGGTCCGCGCGTAAGCAGTCCCCCTCTACCAAAATCTGTACTGTTGAGTTACCCTCATTTTGGGTAATCAAAAGTTTCAGCCAATCCAAAGTGTAAAGGAAACTTCTTACCCTGGGAGAGCCTCCTTCAAGATCAAGCCAGGTGATTCTTAACTCAGGATCTTTGATCTGAGCTAAAGTTTTCATCTGCGTTTAAAGAATAATAATGATTGAAGTTGTTATCCCCCCAGCTTTCCATATAGAAAATTCGAAAGAAATCAGAGCTGTTGTGGCTTTTTCAATACTATCATAGATCTAAGAAGTTTAAATCTTTTGTTAATACATGACACTGTGAGGTCGTTTTATTAATTAAGAACAAATTGAAATAGAAAGACGCTCTGTAATCCTCTTAATTTGAAGTATTTTGCCGCTTCGCGGCATACTGATTCACTTGAAATGCACAAACTGATAATTCTTCATCCAAAGATTACAGCTCAGAAATGAATAATTTTAATGCATACATAAAAGCAAAATCCGATCTGTAAAGGGCAAAATATTTACTGTTGGGAGTCACTTCAAGCAAATTATCAAACTATGCTCCTAGAAATCAAGAGGAGTCCTGTAAGTGAGAGAATGAACTCTTTAAGCAAATCTTGTGAAAAAATTCTTTTAAATTTTTTCACTTTTATAACTTTAAGAAATCAAAAATTAATTAAGATTTTAAGGAATAAATATCAGCATATGTATGTTATACTGACCAGTGGCGTAAATTCAGAAAAATTCTGGGGGGGGGGGGCAAGATTTTTGTTACCTAACAGAATAAAAATTTAAAAATTTCACTTTTAATGTTTGTGGAAATTAAAAAAATATTTTTATTATATTCTGTTAAAAAAAAAAAAAACACAAAAAAATTTTTAATTGGTGAAATTTTCTAATTCAGAGCGAGTGGATGGCTTGGAAAGAGCATTTCCTGCCGCAAAGTAGCGGATATTTTTGAAATATTATCCAAAACTGTATTATCCCTTATATTGGACCTCTTAGACTCCTTTTTAGGGAAGCAAATTACTTAAAAACATATATTGTGCTGTGAAAGATCTAAGCCAAAAAAGAAAATTTATAATTAGGAAATGTCATTTTGTTTTGTTAAGAATTGAATTGAGTGAAGGCCTAGAACAGGGTTTTTTGGCGCGAAGCGCACTGGCGGAAATGAAAAATAAAACCTGGGGAGGGGCAAATTCCATGTCTCAATAGGCAGCCTCAAGTGGGTTGAATTAGCAAAAATCCAAGGGAGGGGGAAATCGAGCCAAATTAAGCGGTAGCCAAATTAAAATTCTTTGGATAAAGTTTAGAACACAATTCGATATACAAAAATTCAAGTACATAAACACAATTAAGCAAATAAATCATAAATTTGTTTGCATCACGACTGAAGTATCCAGAGAGAGCCACTATTCTAATGGGAAACGTCGTTGCTTCAGGGAAGCAAACTTGTCGACGGCAATGTTATAATCTATCTTTTTCGCTTTTTCCGGCTATGTTGCTATAACTAACAAATCGCTAAGTCGCTCATCAGTCATGGTTGTTCTGAGATATGTCTTAAACCTCTTAAGCGTTGAAAAAAAATCTCTCGTTAGAGGCAGTTGAAACGGGGAGCGTCAAAGAAATTTCGAAAGCTTCCGAGATGACAGCAAAGGCGTCTTTGTTCATGTAGAGGTAGGCAAGAGCTTTTGATGGGCATTCTGGTTTCATCCTTTGTAAATAAGATTTTGCCAAGGCTATCTCCGACCCAAACTTCAACTCATTTACTAATAATGTAGGAAAGTCACGTACAAAGTCTTGTATTAGACGTGCATCCAGGAACTTCGGTGAACTTGGCTCAAACGCTTCTAAGCCTTGGATTACTGAGGAGTTTTCACCAAACCTTTGTCTCTGCTCCGAAGTTACTCGGTTGACTATGAAGTATAAAATGTCCGACCTATAAGTTTGAAAAATGTCAAGATCCTCTTCTGTTCGATTTCTTGCTCTGGCACCGACAGTGGTTTCGACGTAAAAATCGAGAAGGCGTCTGCTTATAGCAACCGAGCGTCTAGGCTTCTCTATTTGGATTGAGAACTGCTTGCATAAGCTTTTCGTTGCTTCGACCATCTTAAACCAACGCTCTTCAGATCGGAGCTCTAGAACCTGTTGTTGAACTGCTTGAAGCCGAGAATTTACGCCTGAAAGAACGAGCCTCTGGGACTGGAGTTGTCTGGATGCAATATCTATCGGACCGAGGATACTGCTCATTATTTCAAGAATGAGCAAGAATTTGGCATCAATTGTTGCCAGCAACCCAGAAGCTTCAGAACGGTCCTCTGTTGAATTGGCTTCATCCGAAATAACCCTTAATGTTTCGAGAATAGCACCTAAACGTCCGGATTTTCTGAATTGAGGAAAACCAATAGCACCATCGAGTGTCGGCTAGTCGCTCGAGCTCAATCTTCTTTTCTCCGCGTTCTTGTTGGGTTCGAAGGAAAAGTTCGTGACGTGGCGCACTTCGGCTGAGAAAGACATATAATGCCTGAATGCAAGAAAAGAAGTTTCTAACCACTGGACAAGAAGCTATTGACTGCACAAGCACAAGATTTAGGCGATGGGCGTGACAATGAATATACCTAGCTTGTAGTGCAAATCCTTTAAGAATAGCCTGAACACCAGTACATGCGCCGCTCATGACACTCGCACCATCATAGCATTGAGCCACACAGGTGCTCCAATCCAGTTCGTGCTTTTCAACAAGATCCTTGATTGCATTAGCAAGGGATGCAGCATCTAATTGTTCAAGATGTGTACTTCCGAATGTCTCCTCGCGGATGATAGCATTACTATCAATAAACCGAATAATTAAACCAAGCTGCTCTTTTTTCGACAGATCTTTCGTTTCATCTGCGCAGATTGCCCAATATTTCTTAATAGAGTATCTTATTTGTTCTCGCAAGAGGTCAGCCAGTATGCTTATAAGACTATTTTGGTAGTCGGGTGCCACACTCAATTGCTTTATATTTGGTCCAGCTGCGATTTGCTTCGATATGAGCTTCTGAAGCCTCGTGTTTTTCAATCCTTTCGAATAGCTTTTTCCAGTTATTCATTCCTGTGTCGACAAACACTACATTATCAGAAGTATTTCCATGATTTCTTGTTAAGGAAAAGTGCCGACAGCAAAAGCAGTAAATGGCGTCTTCTTTAATAGAGTATTCTACCCATGTTTTTTTCTCATAGGCTTTAGCAGAAAAACGGAGACGGTTTGTTTTGGGGTATTCGGCTAGCTTTGGCTGGTTGGGTTCCTCCCTTTTATGGTGGGAGATGTCAAGATTGCCTCTCAATATCGTATCCGATGCATCGGCTACACTTCCACCCAAAAAAAAATCCAGTGCTTTCGCTTTTAAACGTTTTAACTTTATTCAGAGGCCGATAGCTCTGAAAGAAATAATAATAGTGAATTTTAATAATGATTCCTTGGAGGACGAATTTTCGGATGAAAGAGGAATTGGAAATGAAATTGAATTTCAACCGTGTACTGGAGATGAAATTCTGAAGGTTGTGAAAACAATCAAATCTAATTCAGCAGGGAAAGATGGAATTAATTTGAAGGCTTTTAAATCAGTGATGTGTTATTTAATACCATGTTTCGCCCACATAATCAATCTTTCCCTGGAAACTGGGGTATTCCCCGATGCGCTTAAAAGGGCAAAAGTCATCCCTCTCCATAAAGGTGGGTCTAAACTAGATATCAAAAATTATAGACCTATATCAATCCTTCCCCTGTTTTCAATAGTATTTGAAAAAATTGTGCATAAAAGGCTATATGATTACCTTACGAAAACAGGGATGTTAAGTGAAACTCAGTTCGGCTTTAGGAAAGGTCACTCGACGTCGGACGCCGTGTATTCTCTCTGTGATATTGTAAATAGATGCTTTGAACGTGGTGAAATCTCTTTGACTGTTTTTATTGATTTTAGAAAGGCGTTTGATACAGTGGATTTTAAAGTTTTACTCATACGTCTATAGTCCCTTAGAGTTCGTGGTAATTATCTGAAATGGCTTGATAGTTTTTTAAGTGGAAGATCTATTCCAGTTGTTTTAAATGATGTATTTTCTTCTCCCTATAAAGTGAAGTGTGGTGTACCTCAGGGATCTGTCTTGGGACCACTTTTGTACCTTGTGTATGTTAATTCAATGCGTTTTTACTTACCGGAGTGTTTTATCACGACTTTCGCGGATGATACTGCTTTAACTATGTCTAGTCGAATGGTTGATGATCTATTGTTTAAAGTAAATAGGGTTTTAAAGTCATTTTATGTATTTACAAGTTTCAGCCTTTTTTCAGTGAGTGTTAAAAAAACTAATTTTATAATTTCTAGGAGAGTTGGTAAGCCTCCGAGTGTTGATGGAGAGATATTTTTTAATGGTAAGCCTTTGTCACAGGTGCATGAGGTGCGTTATTTGGGCTTCCAGCTAGATTGTAATTTGTCTTGGAAGCACCATAGTGATCTTGTTGCAGCTAAAGTTGCTAGAGGTCTGGGAATTTTGTGTCGTTTGAAGCATTTTTTACCTTTATCGGTTCTTTTATTATTGTATCATAGTATTGTTGCGCCTTATATGTCTTATGGTTGTGTCAATTGGTCTAGCAATTTTTATGCAAATTTCAAAAGAGTGCAGATTTTACAAAATAAAACAGTACGTCTTCTTGGGAATTATATAGAAAATGTGAATGATACCGCGTCATGTTTAAAAAAATTAAGAGAGCTTAACATTGGTCAGATTTGCGATTACCAAGCTGCTATTTTTGCCTATAGATGTTGGAATGATGTATGTCCTCCAGTTTTTACAAATTTTTTTCGCGTAAATAGTTCATAGTTCTCGTAATAGGCTTTTTGAGCCTTACCCGGGAGGTTGCTTGTATATAGTTTATTTTGTAATTAGTAGTAAATAAAGCAAGTCAAGTCAAGTCAAGTGTAAATTATTTCATTCTATTTTTGTTCATTTTGAGTTTAATATAGTTCCTTAATTTTTTATGAAAAACTTATTTTAAGGAAAATTTCTTATCCTCTATACATCCTCTAGTTTTTTATATGCATCCTCTAGTTGACCTGATAAATAAAAGTTGATACCATTCCCAAACAATTATATCTTTGCTCTTTTAAACCTCGATACAATCACACTCTTTTGATTTACTAAATTTTTTGTTGGCAACCAGTATACAAGCAGTTTGTTTTGATATAATTTTAAAGTAATATTTAGTTTTTAAGCATAATGGGCAAATTACATAACTGTGGAGGGTTGACCTACTCAATAATCCTAGAGAGATATAGTTACTAGACCATTCGGCTACGCTGAACAAAATTGCTGTCTTAAAATTTTGATTGGAAGTGTCTGGAAAATTATGAGCTAAAGAGGAGGGCTGATTGCCCTCCAATCACTACTGACTCTTAAGAGGGCACAAGAACTTTTAATTCACAATAAAGTCAGATCCTTTAAAATATCAATGATGTTACTAGCTATGGTAGAGCATCGCTGTCTATGTCCTTATATGCCCTGTAGTGCTTATAAGTAGAATGCATCTAAGGAATTTGCTTAAAACTATAGGAATTCCCATACTATTTGCTTGAAGCTCTACACCTTTTAAAAGAGGGTGAGTACCCCCTCATACCTATGTTATACTTCTAACGGTTTATGTTCCTTGGTACCTTTCCAAGCAAAGTGAACAAACAGGTTTTGGAAGTACGATTTGATTGTATAACGCACCAAGAATTGTTTTTGAGTCGACACCCATTTTTGTAGGGCCAATCAGAGAGAGCGGAGGTTACTCCATATAAAATAACTTGATTGGTAATTGGATTCGAATAAAATGAGTTATTTTCGTTGTAATTCATATTAGTAAGAGACTTGAATTCAGAGAGAATAGTTTATTTGAGACGATATTAGTAGTGAAATTTACACTATTGGAGGTTGATGGTGGAGCCGGCAGCAGCAAAGATATACCAGTACAAAACATGGCTGTGGAAATAACAGGAGGCTGTAGACTTTGCCTTGAATGGGATGATATGTATGCTAGATATGTGATATCATTGAGCAAATTTGAAATGGAGTGTTTGAACAGTGTTGTCAATTTAAAATAGGGTCTAACGTTATAGTATACTAAAAAGTTGATACTAAGAGTATAGGGAAATAATATATTTATAATAATTAATTTTATAAAAAACATAATAATTCATTGAAATTAATGTATTAAGTTTTTTTTGTTTACTAACCTTAAAGTATAATAACCCCCCCCGACCCTAACCACCAGAAACCTCGACCCCCAAAGGTCCCCTATCCCTAAACTCAAAGTGGGCCCCCTCCCCTCCAACTTCTTGCCCCACCCCCATTTTTCTGAATTTTTTTTTTATTTTTTTTAAAGTTTGTTTTAACTTTTTTTTCTTATTTTTTTTTACATGACATATTTTTTCAAATTTTTTTATATATCTTAGAATTTAACGAAACATAATTTAAATATAAAAAATTCAAATTTAATATTTTACAACTTCAAAATTGGACTGATATATATATGTGTGTCGCGACTTTTACTATTAGAAAAATATTGTTTGTAGTAGCACTTTTTTTTATTGGGCTAAATTTTATTTTTTTGACTTCGAAATTATTAAACTTTTTTTCTTTTTTTTACGTATCTTAAAATGACATAAAATATGCTTATGGTTCTAACAAGTGTAATCTATGCTTGCCCAGAGACATGATGCGGCTGCCCCCCCCCATTTTTTTATTTTTTTTAAAGTTTTTTTAACTTTTTTTTTTTTTTTTTTTACATGATGTATTTTTTCAACTTTTTTTTAAATTTATTTGTATTAGATTAAAAATAATCAAAAAAATAAAATTTAAATTTAATATTTTAAAAAATAAAAATGATACTGTTATTGATCGTTTCGTAATTACATGTAATATTATAAAAATAATGTTTTTAGTATCACTTTTTTTATTGAACTAAAATTTTTTTGGTGTTAGTAATTATTAAACTTTTTTTTAAATATCTAAATAATATGAGAAAAATATACTGAAATTTTAGTTTAAAAATTTAAAAACCTATTCGTGTTAATACAAATAATCATATTTATGATGAATGATTGTTTTAATTAAAAATTTATTAATTAAAAAAAAACTATTTTTTTAAATATTTTGTCTTTTTAATTTTAAATTATTAATCTTTTTTTAAATTTTTTTAATATTTTTCTTAAATATATTATATTTAAATTAAAAATTATTAAAAAATAAAAAATTATAATTTAATATTAATAAGAAAACACCCACCCATAATAACATTCTAAAAATAGTTAGAGAGGAAATAACACATATAAATACATGTAGTCATAAAAAATCAAATAGAAATACATTACTTGTTAAATCTCACAAACCTGCAAAGAAATCGAGTAACTAGTTGATAGATTGAGACAAAAAAATAAACCAACAACTATTAATACCAAAAACACGCGACATACCAGAATTGTACTCTGAACAAAGCCGAACAGACACCCGCGTTTGAATATTGAGATATACAAAACACAATAAACATAAGAATAATGAGCCCACCACACATAATACTAAATAAATTTTAATGATAACACCCCCGCACACAAACATTTAGAAATATATATATATACAACCGATCAATATCATAATTATATTGACAAAAAAACAACTGAATACTATCAATACACCACACTGACATAGATGGCAAAAGTGATATTTCTAACCACAGCAAATCCAAACAAAAGTTTTGAAAAAACACCAGATAATTAAAAGAACTCAAAATCTAACACACCCTTTTAATATGAGTGAGAGAGAAATTTATACACCCAACCAGACACACATGCACATGGACTGATATAGAGACAACACATACCCCACATTGGAGTCAGTCACCAACAAATATAAATACCGTGAGATTTATAATAAAACACACGACCGGACCCCCAGTGGCAAATACTGAGAGAGAACAAAACAAATACAAAGACGAATATTAAGACACAAAAAAACAGAAAGAAATGCATCTGAAAAATAGAATATCCGCCCAGACACTCGGGCGAAAAACAGTGAGAGAAACCAAAACAAATACAAATAATTATATTCAGACGCACAAAACCGAGAAAGACATGCATTGGAATAAGCAAACAACCACCCAGACACACAGGCAAAAAGAGTGAGAGAGATAAAAACACATACAAATACGTAGATTTAGACACAACAACCGATATAGACAGGGAGTGTACCCCGCGACGGCGCATACTTAGTGAGAGAGACATGCTAAGTCAACATGACCCAGACACAGAGGCAGAAACAGTGTGAGAGAGACAAAAACACATACAAATACGTGGATTCAGACACACAAACCTATAAATAAATGGATGTTAATAATAAAAACACCTCACATACACTCCTTAACAATAGGTTTTTTTAAACTAACAAAAACAAACATTAGATTAAAACACACAAACAGAGTCTGAACATAATGTTTCTCAGCAAAAAACAATACATAAACAACGAAACATGTATTTTTATATATACAAACTAAAGAACATTATTTTATACATACAACCACCCATCTCCATAACATACTTTTTCTAATAAAGTACCCCCCAGACACGCCGGCCCATAGTGTTAGAATGACAGAAAACAAAAAAAAAATTAGAGAAAGTCAAACAAAACAAGACAGACATAAAGTTGAATTACACAACAACCCAACGTACAAACCTTTGCAAATACTGAGATATTACCAAACAACTCCTACTCATTTGATTAAGAAAAACAACCCGAGAAATTACATCATATTTCTAATATACTCCCCGCCAACAACAACGGTCAAAAAAAATGTTTAGATACGAAAAAGAAAAAAGAGTAGGATATTCATTCGAAAACACCCGATACAAAAAAGACTGGTCCTACGCACACCACCTCCCAGCCACCCAGACACAACTAATGATAGATATAAACACACAAGAAACAAATTATATATATAAAAAACAAAATATAGATACCTTGATTTAACAAAGCGACTTATCCTACTGATTGATAGATACAGTATCATTAAAAATTTCACAGACACAGAGTCATAAAGAGAGAGAGAGAGACACAAAACAATACACATCATTATATTCAAACACAAACACCGAGAAAGACATGCAGTGTAATAAGAAAAAACCCTCCCAGACACACAGGCAAAAGAGTGAGAGAGACAATACACATACAAATACGTAGATTCAGACACACAATCCGAGAAAGACATGCATTGGAATAAGCAAAAAACCGCCCAGACACACAGACAAAAAGAGTGAGAGAGATAAAAACACATGCAAATACGTAGATTCAGTCACGCAAACCGAGAATGACATTCATTGTAATAATCAATTACCCACCAAGACACACAGTAAAAAAGAGTTAGAGAGAAATAAAACAAAACAAAACGTAGATTCAGTCCCCCAAACCGAGACAGACATGCATATTATTATTCAAACACCCGCCCCCACCCCCCGTAAGACATATTTAGAGAGACAAAAAACACAAAAACAAAATAATATTCATTCACAAAAACAGAGACATAAATGCATTTGAATCAGCAAGCACCCGTCTAGACACAGGACCAATGTGTTAGAGATAAAAACACACATACAAATACGTAGATTAAGTCACACCAACTAAGAAAGACATGCTTTGTAATAAGAAAACACCCATAAAGACACACAGGAACACATAGTCACAGAGACAAAAAAACATACAAAGACGAAGATTAAGAAACAAAAAACGAGAAAGTCCTGCAGGTGACAACGAAAACACCCGCCCCTGACGTAGCGGCACAACGTGTCAGAGATAAGCACAAAAGCACATACAAATACTTATATTATGACAAACAAACTGATAACGAGATGATTTGTACTAAGAAAACACCCGCACAGACACACAGGCAAAAAGACTGAGAGAGAGAAAATCACATACAAAGACGTAGATTTAGAAACAAAAACCTAGAAAGAAATTGAGTGTACCCCGCGACGGCGCATACATAGTGAGCGAGACTTGCAAAGTCAACATAGCTTTATTTCATTTTTAAGGTTAGTTTATACTAGGTTACGTGCGCGGTTTTTGTGTCTGAATCTGACTTTGAATGTCTCTCTCACTAGGTATGCGCCGCCGCGGGGTACACACCATGTCTTTCTCAGTTTTTGTGTCTAAATCTACGTATTTGTATGCGTTTTTGTCTCTCTTACTCTTTTTGCCTGAGTGTCTGGGTAGGTGTCTGCTTATTCCAATGCATGTCTGTCTCGGTTTTTGTGTCTTAATCTATATATTTGTTTTTGCTTTTGTCTCTCTTGCTTTTTTCTCCTCAGTGTCTGGGCGGGTGTTTGCTTATTCCAATGCATGTCTGTCTCGGTTTGTGTAACTGAATCGACGTATTTGTATGTGTTTTTGTCTCTATCACTCTTTTTGCCTATATACTAAATATACTAAAGAAAATTTCCTTTTTCTTTAGTATATTTTCTTCTCAACAGCCCCAATTCTAGGCTTATTCTGATTGGACATCGACTATACAGCTAATTGAAAATAGTACAGTCTATATATAAAGAAAAAAACCTTAGCCAAGCATTATATATTTAAAAAAATGTCTAGCCAACTAGGAGGCTAATATGAACGACCGTGTATATATATATATATATATATATATATATATATATATATATATATATATATATATATATATATATATATATATATATATATATATATATATATATATATATATATATATATAATACAATCTTTAAATTAGCCAACTGGTTGGCTATTAGATCTCACCTATATATACATTGCAGCCTTAGTTAGCCAACTAGTCAGCTAATTATATATATATATATATATATATATATATATATATATATATATATATATATATATATATATATATATATATATATATATATATATATATATATATATATATATATATATATATATATATATATATTATATTAGCAGTATTTCTGGTATACCTAATTTGTGCTATAATTTAGTACAAAAATTTTCTCTTTTTTTCTATTCCTGGGACGCCCCTAGGACAACTTGCCTTAGCAAGTTCATGGGGAGGCTAGAAGATTTAGTTGAAAGACTTGTTTTTTTCATGTATTATATATTTACATACATGTATGCATTTTGTCAAGTTCTATTTTTTTATCAATAAATTAAACTAAACTAAAAAAAAGAATCTTAAATACCCCGGGGGTAAAACTTATAACCTTCTCTCTCAGGCTCTGGTGGTTTGTATCAACCTCAAAAGCCTAGTTATACTACCTTTGAAAAATTTGGAATAAAAGGAATTTATCAAAAGATCATTGGGCTGCATCTCAGGAAAACACGACGCGTTTGTGTGTGTGTGTGTGTGTGTGTTTGGGAAGAGGGGGTAGCTGAGCTTCGATAATTTTGACTCTTAAAAAGGGCACTATAAAGAATTCGGACCAATCAAATGAAGCCCCAACACCGCACATCCCCCCCCCCTGTTTATAACACCCTTAGGTGCCCCACGCCCATAACTTACACCGCGGGCACGGCGCGCGGTAGGGGGGCGGGAGGGGGTTGTATTCCTCAACTACGTTGAATAGAATTGTTATCTCCAAGTCTTGACTGGAGGTGCTAAGGTAAAGGCTGAGCGTAGAGGGGGGGCTGTTAGATCGTAAATAAAATTTAATCTTATATATATCAATATAAAGTAAAAGGTCAAATCAAATAAGCCGGATCTGATGTTTATAAGGCCGCCCATTTAATAAAAACCTTATATTCCCTCATAAAATAAATTCCAAACCTATCCCCAGGGTGCTGGGGGTTGTGTCATCTCTAGAGACATTATTGTATGTTCTTTGGACTATTTTGAAAAAAAATGTTATCTCATAATTTCAACCAGATGCGATCGGTGAAAGGAGGGGTTGTAGGAGAGGGGGAGAGGCTAAATGCCATACATCACTTTTTGTGCTTAAAAAGGAACTAGAACTTTTAATTTTCAACCAAGTGAGCCTCTTCTAAAGGTAAACAACCATCCCTTCCATAAAAACCTTAAATACCGCCTGGGCATAACTTACACTCCCAATCTCTGGGGTTTGTTTCAACCAAAAAATTCTTGTCATATGATACTTTTAATTTTGTTAATATAATGTATCTAGAATATTTTCTCGTTGTTGATTATCGGGCCACTACTACGCGCGTGTGTGTGTGTGTGGGGGGGGGTCGCTATACACCCATAACATCTACTATGAAAAGATCAATAGAGCGTATGTTTAAAAAACCAATGAGCCACCTTCGAAGTTTATATGCCCACGGTTTCTATAAAAACCTTATGTGCCCCCAGGGATTAACGTACAACCCGTGCCCTGTGGGCTGGGGGTACGTGTCATCTGCACACACATAAGGTCCAGACATTTAAAATACTTGGTACAACAGGGAGATCAAAACATGTGGAGGGGAAGTGTTTGGAGAAATACGGGGCGGGGGGCGTCATTTGCCCTCTGATCACTTTCTACTAATAAGAAAGGCACTAGTCCTCTCAATTTGCAATCGAATGAGCCCTTTTTGAAGCTTCTACAACATTTTTTTTTATAAAAACCTAATATGCCCAAGGGTATAACTTACAACCAGTGTCCTGACGGCTATGGGGGGGGGGTTGTCATCATCAAATAAATAATGTCAATCAATGAACACTACGTGTAAAACCCTCGCACTAGAAACCGGTTTAGAGGCCATGTGTTGGAAACTGAGATGAGTGGGGTGAGTCTCCCTCAGATTACTTTCGATTGTTAAATAGGGCACGATCTCTCTCAAGGTAAAATCGAATGAGACCTTGTTGAAATTTTTATGACAACGCAGTCTATAAAATTATCAGGTGACCCAAGGCAGAAATTACACCCTTCGCCCATAGAGCGGTTGGGAGGGGTTGTCACACTCAAAGACGTAATTTTCGTACCCTTTAACTACGTTCAAAAAAAGTGCTAAATCACACTGTTGATCTAAAATGTGTCGGGAACTGAGGGGCGTGGGTGGGGAGGGGGATGGACTTTCGCCATCCGATCGCTTCTGACTGTGAATAAGGGCGCTAGCCCTCTCAATTCCCAATTCAATGAACCATTTTTGAAGATTCTACGAAAACATTTTCAATAAAAACCTTATATGCCCAGGGCATAACTACCCCCCTGGGCTCTGGGGACTCTGGGGGGTGTGTCATCCTCAGACATAATGTCCTTAGCTGTAAGATATATTTAACAAAATGGATATCTCCATATAATCCATTTGAAATGAATTTTGATTGCATGTTTTTGGGAAAATGGTGGGCGTGAGAGGGGGGCTAGTTGCCCTCCAATCACTTTCGACTATTAAAAAGGGTACTCCCCCTTTCAATTTCCAATCGAATGAGCCTTTTTTAAGTTTCTACGACAACGCTTTCTATAAAAAACTTTATATTCTCCCAAGGCTTAACTTACATTACTTGCCCTGAGTGCTGTGGGGGGGGGGGGGGTTGTCATCATGTCATAACTAATGTCATGAACTTTAAAATACGTTGAACATCAGGACTAACTAAAAATTTGGATTGTATGTGTGGGGTGAAAAGGCAGGTTTGAGAAGGGGGTTAGGGGCCCTCTAATCACTTTCGACTATTAAAAATAGTTCTAGCCCTTTCAATTTAACATCGAATGTGCCCTTTTTGAAGTTTCTACGACAACGCTTTCTATATAAACCTTATATGAACCTAGGGAATAACTTACCAACTCTTGCCCAGAGGGCTGTGGGGGTAGTGTAATTTACAAAGGGCTGTGGGGGTAGTGTAATTTCAATGACAAAATTTCCGGATCTTTCAACTATGTTAAACAAAATCGCTATCTCAAAACTTTGATTGAGTATGTTTGGGGAAATAGTGGGCACGGAAGGGTTGTTAGTTACCCTCCAATCAATGTCGACTATTGAAAAGGGTACTAACCCTTTCAATTTCTAATCGAGTGAGCCCTTTTGGAAGTTTCTACGACAACTTTTTCGATGCGAAGTGTCCTGGTCTAAAAGAAAAGAAAAACAAAAAATGAATAAATAATACCGTGTGCCCACATGGTTATTTAATTAGGCATTGCCATTTTGCTGCCTATTTTTCCAAATATATAATACGCATTTATTTTACCCCGCAAAAGGTTGGCGCCTGAGAAACTGTTTCTCTAAATTGGGGGGAAGCCCCCCCCCCCTAAAGAAAAGACTCAGCAAGAAATCTTTATTAAAATAGCATCATCAGATTCGATCTATCAGAGAATCCTAATGTTGAGGAACCAAGCTCATATGTTCAAAAATGTGGAATTTTGTATCTTTTGCCAGAAGAAACATCACGGATGCGCGTTTAATTATTTTTTTCCCCCGGGGATGATCGTATAGAACCAATGGTCCTAGAATGTGATGACAGGGTTCATTCAAACGGAAGAAAAAAGTTCTGGGCCCTTCTTAAGTGACCAAAAAAGATGGGAGAGCAGCTAAACGCCGTCCCACACCCCTTTGTCCCTCAAAGTCGTCTTTTCAAAATGTGAGATAGCCCTTTTGTTCAGCATATTTGAAAGGTTTAATAATTATGCCTTTGGGGATAACCACAGCCCCTAGGGAAAGGGCTGTAAGCTATTAAATTTACCCAGTGTTTACGTATAATATTTGTTACTGGGAAGTATGCAGACATTTTCCGGGGGTGGGATTTTTACTTGTGGCGATTTTCCCCGGTTTGGAGGTTCGGTTGGGAGGGAAGCTTTCTGGGAGAGACCTTTTCTGAGGAATTCAACACTGGGGGAATTTGCCAGAATTCTTCAACGAAATTCTTTTTATTTGTCTAACCTTCTCTTTGCCGACTCAACTTTACATGTGAAGATATTCCACGGGGATTGTCTGGGGAAATATTTCAGCGAAGTTTGAATTCTCTGGATTATTTTTTTTCGTGTGGGGGGTGAGGATTTTCCACGGTAGGGATTTTTCCTGGGGGAATTTTGTGCAGGAGTAACTTTCCACTGAAGGGTGATGGGATTTTCAGCATGATTTGAAAAAGGATCAGAAATGTAAGTCTTTTTCAAGTGAAAACAGGCTATTGAGAATGTTTCAGGTGGAATTGTCGGCAAGAAATATCCCGGGGGAATTTTTAGCGACGATGGAGTTGTTCGGCTTTAATTTTCCGAGGAGGGGTTATCTTAAGTGGTAGAAACTTTCCATGGAGAAGTTTTAGATGGACAGAGTGACTTGTACATTGAGCGGGAGCCGGATTTTCCGCCATTGCTTTAAAAAAGATTAGACCTTAAATTTAAAAATATACTTTCAAGTGAAAGTAAGGAGCAAATTAAAACCTAAACCGAACGGAATTTACTGAACGTAATATGCGGGGGTCGCCCCATCCTGAATACCTTACTCTTTACGATAATTTTTACTTTTTTTCCTATTTATTTAAAAACCACTCCTGAAACACACGGGCCTGTCAGTTATAATAAGAAGCTTTTTTTTAAGTAAGGAAAATATTAGGGGAAGACCCCCCCCCTAATAAAAATAATTTTTTTTATTTTATTTAATTTTTAATGCTGCTCCATATTTTCAGTTGAGAAAAGTTGATTTTTTTTTTATTTTATTGCATTTGAAGAGTGGATAAATGGAGGAATATTTTTTTTTATTGTAGGAGGATCTTGAGCTTGAACTTCAGAATTATATTCATATTTTTACTTTAATGAAGGGAGGGGGTCATATTTCTAAGATAACGGCTTACCAAAATAACTCCAGCATCTTTTCAACTCGGAAAAAATCCACGTTAAAATTCTCTTATTTGTACTAGAGCAAAAATTCTTCCACAGAAGCTGTTTTTTTAGTGTTTAAGGGAAAAAAATCCCTCTGAAAGTACCTAAAGGTATTTTCTGTCAGTACTGATTGTATTAAACGTATAGTCGTATAGTCGAAACGGAGAGAAACTCTGGTTAAAACGAGCTTCTTTTGAACTGTAATTAATTTAAAAAAAAATTTCCACACAATGAGTTTTTCAAAGAAAAGTAAAGAACTCCATTAAACAAAAAATGAGCAAAAATAAAATCAAATAATCTACCAAGCGTGAAACTACCACAAATCAGCATCGATTAATAAATGAAACCCAAAACGAACAGAAATTACAATACTTAACCGAGCCAAACTCAAAACGAGCAGAAATTAATATAAGTTGGGCACAAAACCCCTATGCCTTCCCAAGGCCAGAACAAAATTTGCACTTTATTGAAAAAATATAAATGTTTTTACTTTTATAACTTTAATAAATCAAATAATATTAACATTTTGATTGCTAAATATCAATAAATGTATATTAAACTACAATGCACATTCATTTGTATTTTTTCAGTAAAGTGCAAATTTCAGTAAAGTGCAAATTACTAATAACATGAACAAAAAAGACTAGCATGCTCTTCTGATAACAACTGCTAACTATTTCGTGTAATGCACTCATTAACAAACAAAATTTAGAAGATAATAGCTCAGCATACCAAACTTATCCATCTCCGAAATATAGCCAGAAGAAGCATTCATACATCCCCCTCCCTCACAGCCACAAAGTAAGTCGCAAGGTCTAAGGCAAGATACTAGCTAATCTTTGATCTTGAAGATAAATCTTTTCATCCCTAAGTGAAATTACTAGTGATATGAGCAAAAAAGACTGGTATGCTCTTCTGATAGCAACTGCTAACTATTTCGTGTAATGCACTTATTAGCAAGAAAACTTTATAAGGTAATAGCTCAGCATATGAAACTTATCCATGTGAGTCCGAATTATAGCTAGAAGAAACATTCATACATTCCCCCCCCCCCCCCAAACCCAAAAAGTAAGTCGCATGGTCGATTTCCCGAAAATGAAATATTTACGTACATGACCTTGAAACTAATGCCGAAGTTAAATTACTAATAATATGAACAAAAAAGACTCGAATGCTCTTCTAATAGCAACAGCTAACTATTTCGTGTAATGTACTTATTAACAAGAAAATTTTAAAATATACTAGCTCAGCATATAAAATTTTTCCATCTGAGTCTGAATTATAGATAGAAGAAACTAACAATTATAGAACTAGAAGAATTAATTATAGAGCATAGAAGAAGCATTCAAACATTTCCCACCACAGCCACAAAGTAAATCACAAGGTCTATTTCCCGCACATGGAAAATTTTTTGTACAGCCCTTGCACGAGCAGTACTCAGAGGCTACACCATCTGGGAATGCTTTAAGGGTGAATACAACTGGCCTAACGTCACCATCCTGAAATGTCCAGCCAAACTGTAGGGGATCTAGAAACTGCGGCTTTGGTCGGTTCGCTTGTAAAAAAAATGTCCAACTGGAGGTAAACGCGCTTAGCATGGCACTCAAAGGCAGCGTCAGATGGTGGCAAAAATTTAAGCTCCCGCTTTCGAGGGTATAAATATACTCGCAAGTCATCAAGAGAGGTAAAAAGGTGTGGATCTTTACCGTATGCGGCGACGATGACTTTTACAAATACAAAGAAAACTTTCTTGCACAGAAGGATCGATCTTTGACCTCTCTATCTCTTTCACAAGCAAAGCAATCTGTTCCTGCAGTCCCCATTTCTCGACAGCCTTAGCCACCACTCGTTTTCCTTTAGAGAACATAAAACCAACTGTATCACAGCCCGAAAGCGTATGAAGAAGGCAGATTGATAAAACTAGATGGTTTGGTAAATTCCTGCAAAGTTGGTGTACAGGCACTGAATATTCACGGAATCGCACAAAAACTTTCCGCTTTGCACAATTTGAGTGGTATCCAAGGAATAGCTTATAATGATACAGCAAAAGGACAACAATACCTGTGTCACTCGCATTGACATACACAATATCGATACCCCTCTTCAAACAGTCCAACGTGTGCAACAGTCCATGCTCCTCCATTTTTTCTAGCCAGATTCTATCGCTTCGATGGAGTTTTTCTATTGAGCTAAGTCACGGAGATCTACCGCCGGGACAGGCGCATTCGTGTTGGATAGACGCCTATGATTATCCGAGGTAAAAATTGGGTCACTCCGCTTCTTCGATAATAGTTCAAAGACGAAAAGGGTTAGAGAATTTCCAGATCGCTCAATTTGTAGAAAAATAAATTTCCTACGGAATCCATTAATAAAAAATGAACATTACTCAGGCAAATTTCCAAGATGGATCAAGATTATTCCAAAAACGCTATAAATTATGCTATCTTTTTCGTCGATTTTTAGGGATTAAAACTGAACGGCAAAAGATAAAACAATTTTGAAAAAAGAATATTGAGCATTATTCAATTTCCTTTGATTTTGAGCAATAGCTAATCAATTTTGGAGCAGTTTTGAATTTTTTATTCATTTTAAGGGAATTTTTGTCAGCGGAGATCGATTTTTAGGGAATTTGAAGAAATGGGCATGTTGAACCCACTTGTCGACTATATAACGTCGATTTTCGTATTCAGCATGGTCGATTACATCGGACTGCTCTGCTGCTTGCTGATCACCAAAAACCTTATATATCAACATTTTTCTCATGTGGCTCCCTGAATAACATAAGTGCTTCCTATGAAAAAAAAAGTGATCAGTACTTGTTAATTATACGAAACACACTCAAGAATTTCTCTCTGTAAGATCTGACAAAAACCGATTCGCCTCTCTGCAATCAGTTATGATTAATTTATTTTGAGTGAGAAAACCTACGATGCAGATATATTTTAACAAATAAACTTTTAAATGGGGATAAATCCATTTATTTAGACAGTGAAAAAGGCAGGTACAAAAGTCCAGATATTTCGGTCACATATACAGCGACCGTCTTCAGTAGAAATACTAAAATAATAAAATTGAAACTAGCATATTTATCCAGCATTATATTAGGGCACAGCAACCCACATTTAATTCAAATCCCCTTACTACAGGGGGGGGGGGGGTGACGTGCACCCATAGCACAATTTTTAGGTGATTTAGCTTTTTTCAAAAGTAAAAGTAATTTTTTACTTTTGCAACTTTTTTTAGTGCAAGATTCACAGGCGGAGCCAGGGGCGTGGTGAGGGGGGGCGCCCCCCCCCTTCCTAACATAGTCTAAAGTAGTGTAGTTTACTTAATTAATGCAAATTCGCACTGATTGAACTTGCTCCTAACGCCAGTTTATTGGATAAACCTATTTAGCGCCAACCCCCCCCCCCCCCTAAAACAAATCCTGGAACTGCCCTTGGCGAGATTAGCGGAAAAATCTACAGGAAATGCACAGAATCAGAAAGGTTTATTTTTTGTAATTTAGTCTTGAAGAGAAGGGTTTCCGGTTTACCCACAGAAACCTACCAAGATGGGGGTATTGCCTTCTCTTGGCTAATCGTTTATGATAAGTTTAATTTAATAATTTTAATTATTTTAATTATAATTGCACTATTTCTACTGCACTCAAGATGAAAACTGCCAAGCTATTTTGTACTAATTTAGTGATTTGTTTTTCCGAAGATTCTAGTGGTTTTATTTTTGAACAGATAGTGACACTGCAGTCTGTTTGATCAGACTTGTTAGTTCCTTTTCAAAAGCTGTGTTATAGCCCCAAAATAAACGGTTTTCGTATATTGGTGCCCAGGCTCATGCTAATAAAGTTTGTCATCCGGACATGGCTCATCTTCTCATCGTATCTTTACCCAGATATGTATTGTCTGTTTCTTAAAAATTTGGAAAACACAATTTTGTTGCTTTCTATTTCATTCATAAATAAAATTAGAACTATTAAGAGTCTGATTTTGTTTATTTCTCATCTGCTAAAAAACCTTTAAAAAAAACTGGTCACACAAGGAAAGAAGAAGTATTAATACAGCTAAAAATTAGCAAAACGAGGAACACAAAAATACTGAACCAGAATCTATTGGCTCATCCCATAGGGGGTCAACCCATTTACTCCCCAACAACATTTTTCTTAATGCCTCCATCGTCTTTTTGGAAATTTGTAGCATTATTTATCAACTTTTGGGATTTGACAACTGAGCCCCCATTTCTCCACAACAAATATTTGAATATCTTCTGAATTTTTCTGAAAAATGAATTTAGTTTCTCACAAAATATAACCTATAGCTGACTTAAGGGGAAGCAAGGGGAGGCTAAGCCTGAAAATTGTTTTGGTGGTGGTAGGGTCCCTTACACAGAGTTTTCACATCATTTTCACATTCAGTGATAAAATTTCCGTCATCTAAGAAAGCTGCACTTTTCAGAAAAACGTTTTCAGAAACTTGAACACCGCACATTCTTTCTTCTATATACCGAAAGGGTGGGTCGAGATATATTTCAAATAGCGTTCCAGAACAAGGGTACCCTTGCAGCAGACCTATTTCTAGGTTTATTATTGTCGTCAGTTTTCCATTCACTTTTATAACCACTTTCGGCGCAGAATATATTCTTTTCAAGTTATCTATGATATTCTTTCCTAAATTCATTTTTAGTCGCATTAATAAACACAAAATCTCTCGTTAATACGGAATCATACGCCTTTACTATGTCAGCGCCAACTAGGGATAATAGGTTCCAACCTAAAACTTTTTCCATCGTTTTTTTTTTATCTCGCCGAAGGCAAAGGTCTCTCAGAACTGTCAAGACATGTTGGGCTTTCCTGCTTTTTATTCCACCGTACTGGTAATCTCCCACTATTTTCGCATATTTTACACTATTAGTGCACTATTAGTGCATATTCTAAAGTCGCAGTTGATTAAGGAAATTGGTCGTCAGTTTCGCAGTTCTTTTCAGGGTCAACCCTTGTTTAACAGTAACATAAATAGTACTTCGCTGTTAGGGTATATTCTAAAGCCTACTTCTTTTAGTACTTTCACTAAGAAATCCCCGATTTTACTCCAAGTTAACTTGTAAAAATCACAGCTTAGTCCGGCAAGTTCTGCCGATATTTAAGTTATTCAACCGGATATTACTTTTTCTAATTCATGTTTCTTAACTTCTTGCCCTAGTTGTGCATTGTCTTCTTCTGTAACCTGGTATCTGGACTGGAAATCACCGAAGCAGTTTTCTGTTATGTTTCCTACTGGAGGTTTTTTATACAACACCCTGTAAAAGAAGGCGATTTCTTTTTATATTGTCGTTTGATCAGATGTTGTTTCACCGTTTTTGGTTCTCACTCTCTCATTTTGGTTTTCGTTTCTCTTTGCTTGCGCTTTAACCTTTTCTGACATCGTTACCAGTCTTAATCCTTCCAAGTCTTGTAATCTATTTTTTCATCTTGGACATTTAGAACTCTTTTTCTTTAGTTTGTCTTATTTGCTGTTTTATTTCGTAATACTCTTGCCAGATGCTTTGCCCTAAATCCATTTCCTCCTTTAGGTCAGTTAACGTCCTATATAGGTGGCTTTTGTGAGCTTCTTTCTCTCTTCTCTGTTGCTTTTCAAGACTTCTAATGAAATGTCCTATTTTTGCTTTGAACCTAATCAAAAATTGGAATATGTCTGTTTCTTCAGCGTAAACTCCTAGTAATTCTTTTACTTTACTTCAAATTATTGTTCTGGTCTCTTTTTCTCGTTATATATATGGGTCCATTCTCCAAAATGCTTGTTTTCTGCCGTTGATACTACGGTCCTGTCTGGATCAAAGTTGAATGTCATAACTAAGGCCGTGTGATCTGTGAAAGGTAACACGACGTTTTCAATCTTCGTGACATGTTTCATGAGGTTTGAAGTGCAGTAAATTATGTCTATACGGCTCGCACCTCTTGCGTTAATACGGGTGTAATATACCTCCTTATTCTTGTCTATCCAAACATTTTTCAGCTCCCAAACATGTACAATTTCTTTTAGTTCATTACTAAGTTTTATCTTGTCATTTTTCATGACTTTAGCTCTGATGTCTTTTTGCTGTGATATGCAATTGAAGTCTCCTAAGACAATCATTGATTCTGCAGTGAGATGCTTGATAATTTTCAATCTGAGGACTTCTTCGCGTTGCTCGAAATTATTTGTGCCAGACAGTAAGCGTACATTAACCAAAGTGATATTTTCCCACTTGATGCTGCTCACTTTTTCGTTGGTTTCATATTTCAGGCTCTCTTTATTTATGTTTTCATCATTTCGAAAAATGAATCCTGTGTCAGGTGCCAGCCCTGCTGATATACACTTATAACCTTTCTCTTGAAGGTACCTTATATTCGTCGTGTCTACCTTCTGGACACACAAAATATCCAATTTATTTATTATAATAAAATCTAGTAGCATTTTTTGTCTTTTCTCCTGTTTTAGACCATTTAAATTTAGAGTTCTTATTCTGAAAGCCATATTTTTGATAAGGTCTTTATTATATTTTTTCTGTTTTAATTCCTTTTTTTCTTTTCGCTTGGTTTCGCACCTTTTTTCATCTAACTGTTTGACTCCACCGAATCTTGCGAGACATTGCTACACTGTCTTTTGGGAGTGTGTCCCGGTTTTCTTGTTTCTGGCTTTTTCTTGAAAACTGTTCCTGGAGTTGGTATCCGTGACTGTTTGCTGATCGACGCTCCTTCATTTACTTTGTGCTCGGTACTCCCCTCTTCATTTTTTTTCATTGTTAGTGCACTGTGCTTGATCCGGTTGGTTGGTGGCTTCTGTTTCTGGATTATTTACGAACGGAGATGTGGTATATTGTTTCGGATTCTCTGGTTGATAAATTTGTGATGTGGCGGTAAAAAATAAGTTGACTGCTTCTGTGTTGCTAAGCGATACAATACCCTGTTGTGCTGATTTAGATTTATCTGGGATCGTTGGTTGCGTCGGCGTGGCTAACCCGGCCGTTCCCCAGGGATTGTGGCGTTTTCCTGTTGTACCTCTTCTCTGGTTTGGATTTTTTTTCTCGGTTAGTTCGCAGCATCATGGTCGTCGTTCTGGCATATGAAACAAACCTTGGGTTGGGCATCGTAAGATATAAAAATCTTCTCTTCTTGGTTTATCATAATCGCCGGTGGAATGTGGGATTCGATATACATAAGCGCTAAAGCTCCGCCTGTGGCTACCTCAATTAAATCTTCCCCTTCGGACATCTTTCAACGCATGTTCAGGACCTTCCCATAGCGTCGAAGCACTGCTCTAACTTCATCAGCTAACGATTCGCCGGTGATTTTTCGGAGATAAACGACAACAGGGCGTTTGCCATATTTTTCCACAAATACGGGGTAAACGACTTGATCAAAATTTATCTTCAGCTCCATTTTCTTCCATTTCTCGCCAAAGTCATCGGTGACTACTGCAGAACTAAGTGTAAACTTCACGATTCCAAATTTTCGCAGATCTTCAGAATCTATAGCTCGGACATTTGTAGCATTGAGATTTAGCCCTTTTAGGAAACGATTAATGTCTATATCTTTAACGGTTTTCAGAATACCCTCTGGGATTGTTCTGAAGTTGAAGTTAACTGTACTCCTCATTGTTTTTTTTTTTTTTTTTTTTTTTTTTTTTTTTTTTATATGTAAAACTACACTTTTTCAAAATGCACCAAAATTTTGTTCTCTGCCCTGTTTCCGTCACCTCAAGAGGTCTCCGGCAACGCTGCGTACTGATGTCACTCACAGCATCACTTCCTTCGGAAATAATACCACTGTGAAATGATACTTAAACCTTAGACGTAATTGGGAAAATACTTACATAGACTGTAACCAACACTAGACTACACTGTATCACATTCACTGATGCTTTCCAAGCTTTCTCTATCTCTGTTTTGTCACCAAAAAGGAAGATTCTTTTCAAACAACTGTGATATGCGTTGTTCTGTGTTGTATTTTGCGTTACACAACCCAGAGTATTATTGTTTGCCTATTGATAATGAATAAACTATTATTTTATCTATCTTAAACATGACAAAACCAATGGAAGATATGCGGCAAAAAGAATTAAAACTACCGAAAAACAAAAGTAAAGAACAAAAAAATTTAAGGTTAATAGATACACCACAGTAACAACAAGAAAAAATTCGGTTAAAAGATAAGTGACAGTGAAAGTTACAAGCAATAATGGAAAAGCGGATATGTAACGAAAACAAAAAAGGAGTGAAAAACAGAATTGTGCTACGATGACGCCATGACATTAAGAAGAGGTTCAAATTGTCTGCAGTTACAAGGTAAGTAACAATAAGAATCAATGTATTCAAGCCTGTCGCGTAGCCACGCCAGGGTCTGGTCTAAAAACCGGCCACATAGTTTTTTTCTTCTTCTTAAGACTGGAAAATTGACATTTTTGACCACAAGAACGATCTACATTGGTCACAACTTAAGGAAAGAATCCGAATTTGTCCCAGGGTGACTGTATCGAACCTGTGGTGACGTCATGACATAATAAAAAGGCTGAAATTGTGTGCCGTTAGAAGGCAAGCGACAATGAGAATCCCTTTATATATATATATATATATATATATATATATATATATATATATATATATATATATATATATATATATATATATATATATATCCATATATATCCATTATATATCGATATATATATATATCCATTTTTTGCATTGTCTGTTTTTCTCTTCTTTTCTTATCTGGTTTGTTTTTTTCAGGCTTATGGTCAGAAAGTGTGACGGAATATTTGATTCCATGGATTTTTTTTTCAAATTTTGTAACTGAAAAAGACATGCTAAATTCCGTTAAAAAGGCAGATATCTGGTTAACTTGATACCCCATCTGGCCTACATTTGGAGATGTCAATTTTGTACTTTCTCTTTGACTGCTTAATTTTTCATGTGCAGGAATTTTCCTCGGGACTATACAAGGGAAAAACTCCGAGGGGGAGGGGAAGAAGTTCTTAGCACTCTTAATGCTTAGCATAACACAAATCTGGCATAAACTTCCCCATTCTGACCCACCGACTTTGCTGGTAAGGTAAATTTTTTTTAACTCTATTCTAAATCTCCTCTTCATTAGAAAAAAATAATAAAAGTAATACAATGATAAAGGAGGTTATAATTACCAATAAATTATTTCTCTTGATCCTTTCCCAGTCCATTCAGGGATAACATTCTCTTTGTTTGGTCTTTTGCAGGGATGGCTAGAAGCAAATTCTTTGGATAGATATTTGGCGGGTAAGAGGAAAAATATTTGCTTGCGTAAAGGGAATTTACAGTTTTGACTGATTCTCATCCGTTGAATAGAAATTTGACCAACACCAAAACGTAATATTCAGTTAAATATTATACATTCTCTCCAACTGAATTAAAAATTTCGTTAGTTATTTATTTTCAGAAATCTGGAACAAATTAGTCGTCGAAGCTGGATATCGTCCAAAAGAAAAAGCAGTCATAAAAGGAAGCAAGTCTCGTGTCTAATTTGGTTCTTCAGTAAGTTAACATGGGTAAGAAAGGGGGAGCATCGGGTTCTTGGTATTTTTTCCTGTTAATATTTTTCACTGAACATTATCGATACCTGGATGTGGGCAAAAATTAAAATTCAAACAAATAAAAAAATAGGTCATAGCCCATGAGAAATTTAAATTTGGTTTCTTATCCCTAAGCCTGAGTTTTTGAAATAAAAGTTCTGTATATAAATTGACCTTACAGCAGACGTCCAAAGCCAATTTTGGGTCATACCCCACCTGAGTATCTCTTGAATCTTGATGCCCCCTCGTGATATTTATATATTGTTCTTCAAAACTTACGTATATACACCTGAAAGAAGCTTAAAATGCCATTAAGTTGGTATCTAATTAAAATATTTGTTTAGTCATTTGTTGAAAATATTCGTTAAATAGTCGTTTCCTGTCAAATCAAGCATGCTGACTCCAAATCTTAATTCAAATGTTATTTTTTTCGTATCCTAATTCCAGTTCTACCCTAAACGGGTGAGGAAGTGGGTTAAAACTCAAAATTAAGAGGTTGTTAGACCATTTGGTCATTCTCTCTGAAATGAATGGTGGCAAATTCAAAATATATAATTAGAAACTTAATTTTACGTAGTCAAGAACCTCCAATTACCTAAAAGAGTTACGAAAGTTGACCCTCATGAACTAATTCTTTTAATCATTTGTCGATCGATTCACTATTTCCTATCAAGCTAGGAATGGTGTCTTAGAATATGAGTCTCAAACAATTTAATTTCAAACCAGTGTTCCAGTCTCCCCCTCCCCCTACAGTTTGTGTTTTCCATTCTTTAGCGCAATTTGTTAGGTGATCTAATCAGTTGAGCGATCTGCAATATATTTGCTGGATTTGTACTCATTTCGTACTTGTACTAGTACATCCATACTAGTATCCTAGTTTTACATACTTCCTTATGGCAGACTCGGGACTTTTGGAAATCATAACAATGGGCTTAGTGTATTTCAAGGCAAAGCTGTCTCTCGTGTTGTGCGAAGCCATGTTGGATGTAGCCCTTTATGCTAACCTTTTATCATCAGAAGTGAAAAGCAAAGCGTTTGCTGGCAATGACAGGATACCAGAACCCCTTGAAAAGGTAAAAGAAGCGTACGAGTCGCTCCTTAAAGGAGATACCATCGACGAAGTGCAGGTGTCGGAAGCAGCAGAGCTAATCCGTGAAATAGCTCAAAGTGTAAAGAACGACTATCCGAGTCCATAACTGTCCTCGATGTACTCCGAGTGTACATCGGACTACGATGTACACAAACTACACAGTACATAACAACATGTACATAACTAAGCGTACATTACTACAATGTAGGGGTTCAATTTGCTCTAAGTGAGATGTTAAAAAGTTTGAATATATATTAAAAGATTAAAAAAAAAGTATTTTCGTCTGCTATGGAATATAGCCTTAGCAGGTATGGATATCAATGTTATATCATAATGGAATTGGCGGCTTTGGTTAAAAATGCTCCTTTTATTTCTATTTTAGAGAAGATTTTCATCTACAGACGTTTGGTTTACCTATGGACAGAGGAGGACTGAGGCTTAATTGACCAAGGAACGTACCACGGGGCCGTAATTTTTTTGGTCCGAAAATTGAAATTTTTAAATGTTATTTTACAGGAAAACATTATTTTCATAATTAGCAGTGAAATAAATACAAGTATACCGAATGCAAGATTGAAAAAGTTGACAAGTGGACGTACTTCCCTGAGCATTCACGCCCGCGTGTGCTGATATGCGTAAATATAATCAAACGGGTTTAAAAACCCAAACGTAGCTATTTGCAATCAAGACTTGATTGCAAATATACTGTTTGCATTCATATTTAAAACTTTCTTGAATCCCTAAAGTAAATGTAAGTCTTAGAAAAGTATTACATTATTTAATTATAATAAAATGTAATTGAAAATACTATAAATTCAGACTTAGTTTGTGATATTGAGCAGAAACAACTTTAATTTGGGCGTGGCCTTTAAATGAGTTCATTTAGACAATTAAGTGGTAGGCAAAAAGCAAACAAAAACAGATCAAGAAAGCAAAGCGGCAAAACAATTAAATGATCCCAGGGCAAGTTTTTAACTGTAGATGGGGATTTGTCCTAGTTTTTCATTCCAAGGACCATTCTTTACAGACGGTGCTATTCTGCCTAAATATTGTATCTATGATATTTATGATTTTTTTTAAATTACCACAAACTATTTGAAAGTTTGCTTTCAAAGGGAGGATTAGTAGGGCGATGTTGAGGGAAGTGGCTCCCTCTTCAATACCTCGCTATTTACGGTAAAGTTGTTTTTCATAACTTTTAGAAGACGCTTATTATTCTAATTAAACGACCCTTGTTTTTCAGGAGTTGTCCTTAGAGAATTAGGACAAAATTCAAACTTTCACGTAAGGAGTGAGGTATTGATGAAGGGACAACTCCCCTCACACACTTAATTATCTCTGCTTATTTCAAGTGTTGATGTTATTCATTAATTTCAGCTGAAAATATTTGTCTTTTTATTTAATTTCTCATTGTCTTTAAATACTGTCAGAAAAATTTGCTCCCCCTCCATGGGAAATTCCCCCCCCAAACAGAAAATATTCCATGGACAGTTCTTCCCACTTAAAATTTGCCCCCTTACTATGAAAATTCCCCCTTGGCATGTCGATTTTAGCTGAAAATTCCCCTCAGAAAGTTTCTTGCGGACAATTCCGTTTTGAAATTTTTCTTATGACACATTCATTAGAAAGAGACTTTAGTTTCTGATTGTTTTTACAATCACACCGTAAATGTCGTCCTCCGTGATAAACTTTCCACGCTAAATTCCACGCCCCCTAGTAGAAAGTTGCTGCCAATGAAAATTGCCTTTGTAGAAATTATCCTGTGGAAAACTCCCCTATAGAGAATTAACCCCCTCCCCTACACAAAAATACTCTTGACTATATAGATTCAGTAAAAATACCCCCCCCCCCTTCTTTCCCCATCTCCGGACAATACTTCTTAACATCTCCACATACAAAATCGAGTCGGCAAAGAGAATGTTAGACAAATAAAAAGTATTTCGTATATAGGAATTCTGGACAACTCCCCAAGTGCGAAGTTCACCCTGGAAAGTTCACCCCCCCCCCAAAAAAAAATCCTCCGCAAGGAAAATACTCCCCCTGGAAAATACCCTAGAGGAATACCGCTAAAGATACAGTTGTATCTATTCAGTACTCTGTTCACCAATATATATCAATATACCAATCTTGTAGTAGATGATTTCTTCAACTGAGGAACAGTTATGCCAAAGGCTTTCTGAGGATTAACAAACAGCTGGTAGTGTATATTGCTATTCACGATGAAACAATACAGCTCTTGAAGAATGGAGAAGAAAGATGCCATTCGTTTCAAGTTCTAAATACAATCACCCAATACAAGGATGAGTCTATGAGTACGGGGGTGAATGTAAAATGCATGTGGTGCAACTGCTTTAATACCACCTTGTATACCTGAATGTGGCTGCTCATGACACTGGCTTGATATTGTCATAGAAAAATGAAAAAAAAGCAGCAAATTTGCCTCCCCCTTTTGGATGTCAAACAGTAAATTCAATCTCTCCCCCATCCAAAATTTTTTTGAATTGACACCAATTGGTAGGTCTCTTATTTGTTTTTTCATGTTTTTCTCGCCTTTTGTATAAGTTAGTTCAAGCCAAGCCCTCCTCCCCCTCTTATTGATAAGGCCTTTCAATTGTGAAGTAGAAATATTGGTCTTTGATTGTTGGTACAATTTCTTTTTAGCTGTCCTATTAACAAATCTTGTGCTTTTTCCATATTTTCATTTTGTTATAATCTTCGGTATGTAAGATAAGGCATTGTCCTTCAAGATTTTTATTGATTCTTTTAATAGTCCTTTAATATAATATATTTTGTCTTATCTTTCATGGGCAGCGTGCTAGCGCTGCCTAAGTAAAGAACGATGTAGCCACAATGTGCTTTTTTGTTTGTTTTTTTCTCTACACCCGGGCACTTCGTATCGAAGGAGTTGTCGTAGAAACTTCAAAAAGCGCTCATTCGATTGAATATTAGAGGCACTAGTGCTCTTTTTAATAGTCAAAAGTGATTGGAGGGCAACTAGTCCCCCCCCTAACGCCCATTATTCCCCCCAACACATCCAATCAAAATTTTGAGATAGCCATCTTGTTCAGGGTAGTTGATTTCAAGATAGAAAATCTGTTTTTGAGGAGGACACTCCCCAAAACCCTAAGGGTCTCGGGTTTAAGTTATTCCCTGGGTTCTGGTAAGATTTTTTTACAAAGGCGTTTTCGTAGAAACTTCAAAACAGGCACAGTCGATAGTAACTCTAAAGGGCTAGTGCCCTTCTTACTATTCGAAAGTGATTGAGGGCACCGAGCCCTCCCCACCTAGGCCCTTCATTCCCCCAAACACATCCAAACTAAATTTTGAGATAGCCATTTTGTTCAGCGTAGTTGATTTCCTGATAAAAAATATTTTTTTGAGGAGGACACTCCCCCAAAACCCTCAGGGCAAGGCTTTTATGTTATGCCGAGGGGGCATATTAGGTTTTTATAGTAGGCGTTGTCGTAAAAACTACGATACAGGATCATTCGATCGGAAATTCAAATGGCTAGTGCCCTTTTTAAGAGTCGGAAGTGAATGGAGGGCAACTCGGCCCCCCTCCCTCACACACAACATTCCCTCAAACACAACCACTCAAAATTTTGAGATAGTCAGTGTGTTAAGCGTAGTTGATTTCCAAATAGAAATATATTTTCGAGGAGGACACTCCCCCAAAACCCTTAGGGACTGGGTTTTAAGTTATGCCCTGGGGGCATATAAGGTTTTAAAGAGGGCGTTGTCGTAGAAACTACAAAACAGGCTCGTTCGATTGGAAATTCAAATGGCTAGTGCCCTTTTAAATAGTCGAAAGTGATTAGAGGGCAACTAGCCCCCCTCCCTCCCCCACGCCCATCATTCCCCCGAACACATCCAATCAAAATTTTGAGATAGCCACTTTGTTCAGCGTAGGCTAGTTGATTTCCAGATAGAAAATATGTTTTTGAGGAGGAAACTCCCCCACAACCCTCAGGGCAAGGGTTATAAGTTACGCCCTGGGGGCATATAAAGTTTTTATTGAAATCTTTGTTGTAGAAACTTGAAAAAGCACTCATTCGATTTGAAATTGAAATTGGTAGTACCCTTTTTAATAGTCGAAAGTGATTAGTGATATTTTTTGTTGTTGTTGTTTTTTAGACCAGGGCACTTCGTATCGAAGGCGTTGTCGTGGGAGCTTCGAAAGGTGCTCATTCGATTGAAAATAGAAAGGGATGATGCCCTTTTTACTAGTCGAAAGTGATTGGAGGGAAAATAATCCCCTTCCACTCCCATCCTCCCACGCCCATCCTCAGTGGCGCCAATTCACGAAAATGTAGGGGGGGGGGGCAAGGATTTTTTTTCGATTTTTTTTTAATTAAGATGCAAAAAAAAGAACAACATTTAGAAAACATACCTAAAACAGAAGGTAGCGGTGAGGTCGCTGCTTGGCAAAATTGTCAACTAATCTATCCAAATCCAGTTTCTTTACCTCTTCTTTTTCTACGGCCATTATCATGAGATCAATGAGTCTGTCGTTTCCCATTGTCGATCGCAGATAGTCTCTCACACGCCCTAATGCTGAGAAGAATCGTTCATTACTGGAAGTGGTCACAGGCAAAGTAGCAACTAGCTTCATTAGTTTTAGCACTGCAGAATAGGCAACTGGGAGGTCGGATAAGATTTCGATAGCTCGAAGAAGATCCATTTTTGAAATATCACTTTTTAACAGATGCAGCTTTGCAAGAGAAAGCTGGTATTCTATGGCATGGCCATCGGCACCGAGAATCTCTTGATAATGACACATAACTCTTTCCACTTTCGAAAATTCGAGAAAATTGGAACTTGAGGGGTCGAAGGCAGATAAAGCGTCGAGCAGAGGCATATTCTGCATGAAACGTTGGTCAATCTCACTCGTGAAACGATCTATTACCTCAAAGTACAGAAGTTTACTGCAGTTTGATTCAACTGGCTGACTGATATTGCGTTTACCGGTTGTTGAGTTTGAAAGAAAGTCTTTGAGATGAATGGAAATGGCTTGACTTCTCTTGCTTAGAGCACTGGTTTTAGATTGTGGAGATTTCGATTCATGGATATCGTTTAAAGCCAAGAATTCAGATATGTTTTTGCTCAAGTTGTTCCATTCGTTTTTATTTCTCAGCTTTTGGATTGTCTCATATGTTCCAGAAATCAGTGCAAGTGCCTTATAAATCAAAAAACTTCCACATTGAAGTTGCTCTGATAAACAATTTACAATGACTAATACTTTTTACATTATGTGTAAAGTTGAAACAAAAGAGGCAGAGTTGATTTTGTCCAGTAGTCCTTTTGCTTCACACGCTGCCTTGCCGTTGGAACTATCAGAGACTGCGGCAAGCACAGCAACAATACAATCAAATCTGGCCTTCACCTTCGACATAGAGCGGACTGCGTAAAACCAGCGAGTCTGGACAGTCCTCTCTAGCTCCAAGACTTTTTGCCCGCTAATACGCTGGGATTCCACAAATAGCTCGTGACGAGTATTGCTGCATGATATAAATGCGTAAAGTCTTTGCACCACAGAGAAAAATTCAGAAAGTTTGCCAATATTTTTTAGGCAGTCAGTCAAAACCAAGTTTAATCTGTGGGTTTGACAGTGTACATAAACTACATGAGGCACCTTCTCCCTAAACTTTGCTTGAACTCCGTTAAATTCCCCACTCATAACGGATGCGCCATCATAAAATTGGGCAATACACAGCATTGAATCTACACCAAGCTTTTCTATAGTTTCACAAATCGAGCTGGATAAGCTCTCGGCGTCTAATTTGTGCATGTGATAGCAGCCAATTGGTTGCTCCACTACTTTTCCATTTGATATGTACCTGAGTAGGATTGCTAATTGTTCTTTTCTAGAAACATGTTTTGTCTTGTCGACAAGAATAGCAAAGTAAATAGCTGATTGTACTTCTGAAATAATATCATAGCACAAAGCCTTTCCTATCAGTGTAACTGCATCATTTTGGTACTGATGACTGCAATAGTGACCATATTGGCGCTGTAACTTGGCCTTCAGCTTTTCGTTGTCTTTAGACATTTCCTCCATCAATTCAACCAAATTACCCCAGTTTGCAGATGTTTCTGATTCGTCATGACCCCTCAAGGCAAGACCCTGGCGGCCAAGAAATCAAATAGCGCGAAAAATGTACTTCACATGATCTCTATTTTCCTGAACCTCTTGAGATCTGGATTGAATTAAGGCATTTGCTACAGATTTCGAAGTATCAGTACTCATTATCTTAAATTCCGTCCATGCTGACATACAATGCCTACGTCTTTCAGAACCATCATGTTGCTTTAATAGAGCAGAACCGTCTTTCCACTTGCAAAATCCTGACTCAATGAAAGCCCTTTTTCCAGCAGTTTCTCCAGCTCTTAGAGTCCCCATTGAAAAATGGCGGCAAGCAAAACAAAACACGGAATTCAAATTTTTTGAGTATTCAATCCATTCATAAGTCTTATAATAATGTGCACTGAATTTCCTTCCGTTAGAAGTGGAAGCTGGATATCTCTCAAGAATAGGTTGAGCTGGTTTGTCGTGACGAGTCCTAGAGATATCTGAGAGAGTTTCTTGACTGCTACTGGAACCTGCAAGGGGTTCAACGATGCAGACCGAACTTTCATGTTGATCTGAGCCATTTATTGTTCTGCTTGTTTCCGAAATTCTGTCACAAGTGGGGGAATTTATCTCAACTAACCCGAGACTTTGGGCGCTGACACTATTGCCAGTTTCTTGCGCTAAAGTTTCTTCATTTTTCTTCTGCATTTTCACCGAAAAAAAATCCAAAGTGTGTTGTCGCTTTTTAATCATATTTAAACGAGTTGTAGACCAGGACTTCACACAGACACGGCAAGAGAAGAACTGAAGAAAGAAGTGTTGGGCGATATTCAATATCGATATTGATATATCGATATATCAGAGCAAATATCGATATCGAATATCTAAACGAAAACGTCGATATCGAAAACGATAATTGAACATATTTGACTATTTTCGGCCTTTTCTGCTACAAGTAAACGTCATGCAGAAGAGATCTAACACAGAAAATTGTTTTGTAAATGGCCGAGAAGAAGAACAACGATGTATTTAATCTATTGACTCATACACGCTGATACACAGCATACATACCTGTATCCATAAGTTGGTATAGCCTGTTCTCAAACTCAAAATACGTTTAGTCAGGAGGACTTCCAAATGTTGCTGAGAACCTCCAAAAGGCCTTGGCTGTATTAATGCCTTCTAAGCTGATAGGCCTTGCTCATATAAAAGAGAGTTGGCTTTCTATGCTGAATCCAAATATATAGAATTCATTCAGTTTAGTGTTCCCATCAAAAGATACGAGCCTGAGAAAATTTGCGTGATTTTTGGTAAAGGGGAACCCCCCCCCCCCCCCAAAAAAAAGTCAAAGAATCTTAAAGAAAAGCGTACCATCAGATTCAGCATAGCATAGAACCCTACTTGTAAAGATTTTAACCTCCCGTCAGCGTAAATGTAGAATTTTTTTTTTTGGAATAAAAATCACGGATGCATGTTTATTTATTCCTCTTTCTTTCGCCAGCGTGATCGCATCAATTCAAAGGCCCAAGAATGTTGGAAAAGTGCTCGTTCGAAAGAAAATAACAGTTCTAGTTTCCTTTTAAAGTGACCCGAGATATTGGAGAGCCAATAGCCCCCCTCCCAAGCCCTTTTTCCCTGAAAACACCCGATCCCAATTTTGAGATATTCATTTTGTTCACCATAGTTGAAATGTCGAAAAAATGTTCCTCCGGAGATAACCTGACTCCCCGCAACCTGAGGAAAGGGCTTTAAGTTATGAATTTGCCTATTGTTTACGTATAGTATTTTTTATTTGTAAGTAAACAGGCCTTTTTAGGGGAAGGGGAATTTTCTGTGGGGGGATTTTCCACAGGTAGAATTTCCCATGGGCAGGGAAGTTTCCGGTGCTGAACTAACAAGGGGGAATTTTACACCGGAGAACTTGTCATAACTCCTATACGAAATTCGTCATAATGTTTCTCTGCCGATTCAATTTTTGATGTAGAGATGTTCCGAGGAAATTGTCATGATCCCCCCATGGTGCCCGGGGGAAGGGCTATAAGCTATGAATTGTGTCTGTTGTTTACATATAGTTTCTGTTATTTGGAAGTAAACAGACGTTTTTAGGGAAGGAAATTTTGCGCAAGGGGATTTTCCACGGGGAGAATTTCTATGGGCAGGGAAGTTTCCGAAAATGAACTTATAGGGAGAAATATTACACGGGAGAATTTGCCAGAACTCTTATATCAAATTTATTTTACTTTCTCTCTGCCGATTCAATTGAACATCTAGATGTTTTGGGAATATTATCCAGGGTAAATTTTCAGAGAGGTTAAAATGACCTGGGGGATTTTTTTGTGGGAGGGAGGAAGTTCCCACGGGGGAAATTTTCCATGGGAAAGTTTTCAGTGGGAGCAATTCTTCGTGGCGGAATATTTCGCAAGAGATATTCTCCACGTGGAAATTTTTCGTGGGAGAAATTCTTCATCAGAGGATTTTCCGTGGAAGAAACTTTCCATTCGGAGGATGGGATTTCAATGAAAAATTTCCTGTTGAAGGAGTTTTCCGGCATGATTTGAAAAAGATCAAAAATTAAATGAAAGGCAAGTCTTTTTTTCAAATGAAAATAGGCGTAAGAGAAATTTCTAGGCGAAATTGTCCACAAGAAAATATCTGGGGGGAATTTTCAGCAGGGACGGATTTGTAGTAATGATTCCCTGGTATTAAATGAAAACAACCAAAAATTAAATAATTTTTTTTTCAACGGAAACTAGGGAGACATATTGAAACTTGAAACAAAAAGAAATCCTACCTAATGCGAGGGGAGTTACCCCCTCCTTTGAAGAGTTCCAATTATTTGAAAAAACAACTCCTGAAACACAAGGGCTATTTAATTAGAATAAGAAGCTTGTTTTAAAAATACTAGAAAAAACGTATATGAAGGGCATCCCTCTCATATACGGAATAATTTCTGTTCGTTTTAAGTTTTAATGCTGACCCTTACTTTCAGTTGAAAAAACCTGTTTCCTTTTTTTTATTTAATCACTGAAAGGTAGAACAAATGCTCAGGGAAAAAAAATTGACATGTTGCTGAGTTTGAATAGCCAAAAGTAGTCAGTAGGTCATCTTTCTTTACCCTGAGCCCGAGTAATTTCAAGTCTAGATTTCTATGATATTCACTCTTGCAATCGAAGTTTGTTTTTATTGCTTGATTTTCTATTATTCAAAGTTTAAAAAAAATTGTGCAAAATACACTTATTATAATTGTTGGTACTTTTCTATCAGCCAGTACACATTCGAGAATTTGGATCTACAGGTACGGGGTAGAAACAACCGCTATGCTTGGGAAATAGATAGGATATAATAATAATAATAATAATAATAATAATATAATAATATATATTGAATCTATAAAATGCGTACCATTCAGAATCAGGGATAGCAGATGCGGATAAAGACTCATCGCTTTTAGAGGACAGAAAACGCCAAAGGAGAGAAGGATTAATTTTGGCCCGTGTAGATTCGATATCAATTATCTTTTTTCATATGTAAAAAAAATCATTATATAAAATCATCAATCATATATATAATTTGGGCTGTATATTTGCACACTAGGGAGATGGTGGGGTGGGGGTTAAGTATGGCGGGGCTGCATGCAATAAGTAACCTAACCTAAATAAACCAAAATACCAACTAAATATTTATTAAAACATAGCTACAATGTAGTTTTCCACTGAATCGAAGCTAATTGTCTCGGTATACAAACAGCAATAAACCGGTGGTTGCATGATTTTATAGATTCAGATTCTCGAGTGTGTAGTGGCTAACAGATAAGTACCCAATTTTTTTTTAACTTTGCAAAGCCTAGAGTTAATCTGAATAAAAACTGATCAGAAATATCGAAATCGATATATCGATTATCGAATATCGAAAGTAAAAATATCGATATTTCGATATATCGTTTGATCAAATTATCGCCCAACACTAGAAGAAACACGTATAAACTCACTTAGAAAATCACTCCCATACTCCACGGTGAAACTACCCCGCTTAGAAACCCCATAAACCAATCACTTACATTTCCTGTTCGAGACAGTCCCATACACTCCACTGGGACTAGTCATCCCATAAACTATTCAACAACGTCAAGAATCTGCTGACCGAAACCCCCTTGAAACCCTAGAACATATTTCCTTCCCCAGCTACTAAAAAAGGGAATATACAAAACTCATAGTTTACAACGAATTCTTCACAAGAACAATAACGAAACAGGTACTGACCACATGAAGCTTAGTTTTGAATGAACCCTACTCGGAAATAAAATAGTGTACACGCACTCGCTCTTAGACATTTCAAAACAAGATTATATAATTAGGGCACCAGTGTGTTGGTCGTATTTATTGGACCAGTTGCTGGTTTAATATAGCACATAGCTAAAATAAAAAATAGCTATGAAATATAAATAAGAAGGTAATTTTCAAAGTCTAGGGGGGGGCATGCCCCCCCCCCCTGCCCCCCTAATTGGCGCCCCTGCCCACCCTCCAATTTGCCCATTATGTTTAATAACTAAATGTTGCCTTAAGATTAAATCAAAATGCACTGTGATATTGCTAATTCCAAATAAGGCATCTCAGCAGTATCCCAAGAACGACTGAAGGTATTATGTTCAAACTTTAGTGGCTACTTCTGCTCTTAAAATTTAACCAAATCAAAATAGCGTAAGTGTAACCAAGCTATCAAAGAAAGTAAACAGATTTTTTTGCGAATGGTATCAAGTTTTCCATTTCAGGTCAACTAGAGGAGGTATGACACTAAATTAAACAGTACTATTTGTGCCCAGATTTTTAAAAGGGTGTATGTTGTTAAAAATTGCTGAACATTTTTCTTCTCCAACGTACAAATAGCAAGCCAAACTATAAATTGTTATAGAAAAAAACGAAAAGATTTAAAATGTTATTTTTTTCCCCTGAAAAGACTATATCAATATAAAACGAACAGAAATTAATTAAAAAAAAACTTTTTCCACAAAAAAAATTTTCAAAGAAAAGTAAAGAACTCCGTTAAACAAAAAAATTAGCAAAAATAAAATCAAAAAGTCTACCAAGCGTGTAACTACCACAAATCAGCATCGATAAATAAATGAAACCCAAAACGAACAGAAATTACAATAAATAACCGAGTCAAACTCAAAACGAGCAGAAATTAACATAAGTTGGGCGCAAAACCCCTATGCCTTCTCAAGGCCAGAGCAAAATTTGCACTTTACTGAAAAAAGACAAGTGAATGTTCATTGTCAGTATAATATACATATACTGATATTTAGTAATCATAATGTTAATATTATTTGATTTATTAAATTTATAAAAGTAAAAACATTTATATTTTTTTTAAATATAGAAATTTCAGAAAAGGCTCATTCGATTTGAAATTCAAAGGACTAGTATCTTTTTTAATAGTCGAAAGTAATTTGAGGGCAACTAACCCCCCTCTCATGCCCACCTTTTCCCCAAACACATCCAATCAAAATTTTTAGATAGCCATTTTATTCAACGTAGTTGAAAGTTTTGGAAATTAGGTCTTTAAGGACGACAACCCTTCCCCCCACACCCCTCAGGGCAAGGGTTGTACGTTATGCCTTAGGGGCATATAAAGTTTTCAATTAAAAACGTTGTCGTAGAAACTTCAAAAGGGCTCATTCAATTGGAAATTGAAGGGCTAGTGCCTTTTTTAATAGTTGAAAGTGATTGGATAGCGACTAACGCCCCTCTCACATCCACCATTTTCCTAAACACATCGAATTAAAATTTTGATACATCCATTATGTTCAACGTAGTTGAAAATTCTGGAAATTTTGTCTTTTAGCATGATAACCTCCTCAGGGCCCTCAGTGGAAGGGTTATAAGTTATACCCTGGGACATATAAAGTTTTATTGAAACCGTTGTCGTAGAATTTTCAACAGGGCTCATTCAAATGGAAATTGAAAGGGCTAGTGCCCTTTTTAATAGTTGAAAGTGATTGGATAGAGACTAACGCCCCTCTCACGCCCACAGTTTTCCAACACATTTCCAATCAAAATTTTGAGAGATCCATTTTGTTCAACGTAGTTAAAACTAAATTAAACAGTACTATTTGTGGCCAGATTTTTAAAAGGGTGTATTTTGTTAATTCTTCGGCATACAAATAGCAGGCCAAACTATAAAGTCTTAAAAGACGAAAAGATTTAAAGTATTATTTTCTTTTTCTCTGAAAGGACTATGTCAATATAAAACGAACAGAAATTAATTAAAAAACATTTTTCCAAAAAATAACTTTTTCAAAGAAAAGTAAAGAACTCCATTAAACAAAAAATGAGCAAAAATAAAATCAAATAATCTACCTAGAGTGAAACTACCACAAATCAGCATCGATAAATAATATATATCAACGTAGTTGAAAATAAATTAAAAAGTACTATTTGTGGCCAGATTTTTAAAAGGATGTATGTTGTTAAAAATTGCTGAAAATTTTTCTCCAGCATACAAATAGCAGGCCGAACTATAAAGTCTTAAAAAAAGAAAAGATTTAAAGTATTATTTTCTTTTTCTCTAAAAAGACTATATAAAACGAACAGAAATTAATTAAAAAAACTTTTTCCACAAAATAAGTTTTTCAAAGAAAAGTAAAGAGCTCCATTAAAAAAATTAGCAAAAATAAAATCAAATAATCTACCAAGCGTGAAACTACCACAAATCAGCATCGATAAATAAATTAAACCCAAAACAAACATAAATTACAATAATTAACTGAGTCAAACTCAAAACGAGCAGCAATTAACATAAGTTGGGTGCAAAACCCATAAGCCTTCCCAAGGCCAGAAAAAAATTAGCACTTTACTGAAAAAATACAAATGAATGTGCATTGTCATTTTAATATACATATACTGATGTGTAGTAACCAAAATGTTAAAATTTTTTGATTTATTAAAGTTATAAAAGTAAAAACATTTATATTTTTTCAATAAAGTGCAAATTTTGAAAAACTTATTTTGTGGGAAAAGTGCTTTTATTTAATATATAGTAGGGATCACTGCCCCAGAATCGCGTAGCCGACATGTATAATTTTGTTACTGATCCTGAGTCCCCTTGTTTTATTGTAATTAAAGTTTGGCACCGTGGCTTTTACAACAAGGCAATAAAAATGTGTCGAAATATTAAATCAGAATAATAAATAATTATGTTTGGGAATGAAGCTCACAATAGATTGTTGTGAAGTACAGTTCTATTAGAAACGGATTTGTTTTAATTAAAAACACAATTTTTTCACACTTAAGATTAAATCAATATAATTTTAACTACTAATTTGGGGCCCCTCCGAAAATCAGAGGGGGGCTATAGCCCCAGCCGGCCCCTCCCAAATGACACCCCTGAAACAATGGATCCCCAGCTAAAACAAGGCCAAATTTAAAATACATATAAAGGTATTATAAATCCTCATTTTATCTTGCATAAAAAATTTGGGGCCTAACCAAAAGAAAAAAAAAACGCAGGAATTCAAAATGAACAATTTCTTTCCGCATGCATATTTTTCTTAATACTACTAAAGATTTTTGTACAAAAAATAGTAGACCTATATAGCTTACAGCTATAATGAAAATATTCCACTGAGCAGTTGACAAAATGAAAAGGATATTTAAGCTGATCTTAGGTAGTCTTCTTAGATTTCCTCGACCTTAGATAGTCTTCTTAAGAAAAAAAAATCTTTTTCGCATCCTTAGCACTGGTCTGCGTTGCGCAGGTGCCGATTTCTTGATTAAATGTTTTCGACCGGGAGTGCAATGCGTGGTTGGGGGCAAATCATCTGATGCATCCCTCGTTTTCCCCCCGATTTCACAAGGTACACATTTAGAGGTTGATCGAGTCTGGATGAGCTTAGGGAGTCAAATCACTGATTCCCATACCAATCCAAATAACCAGCGACACCAGGACTCGAAACACTAACATCAGGATTTCAAGTCCAGAGCACCAACCACTCGGCTAGGACATGCAATTTATACCTAAACGTAAAATTTTAAAAATATTTTAAATTTTTTAAAATATAAAAAAAAATAAAAATACGTAAAATATACATAAACGTAAACGGCTTATTTAACTTTGCAATTAAAAAAAAAATATTAACACGCCAGTGATCTTTCTTTTGACAAAAATGCAAAATTCTACATTTTTCTATATAGAAGCGTGAAACCTCAACAGTAGGGTTCTCTGATATGCTGAATCTGATGTTTTGGTTTTCATTAAGGTCAAATGATGTTTTTATGGTGTCCCCACCTATTTTTTGTTGTTGAAAATTCGGCAATTTTACTCAGGCTCGTTAACTTTTTATGGATAAAATAAAGCTTCGTGAATTCGATATAATTTGAATTAAGGTCAAAATCCGATTTTTTTTTATGTGTCTATTGTTATCAATACTCTGTTTCTTAGAGTTTCGGTCACTGTTGAGCCGCATTGCTCCTTATCCGCAGTTTGTTGCCACCAATTATTTGATTTTCCCCACCGTAGATGGTCTTCTTAAGCAATACTATCGCGTCACGATTAGGCATATTTAACTGTTTAATTATTTATTGAATAATTTCGTAAAGAGACCATCATGGGCTGTAAAATTTTTTTAAACCCTAGGCAAGCTTAAGAAGGATATGGGGCTTTCTCACTCGAATGTTCGCTTAAAGAAAGTCCTCACAGAATGAAAATCCATGATTATTGGTTTGCCCTCTACTACCCTAATATTGCTGCCTTTAGGTACTGCCTTATACTTTTTAGCACTACCTTAAAATGGGCCAGCCATAACACCGCAACGGGTTTTCGGTCAAATTTTGAAAAATCTTTAAAAATTGTGGTAGTATATTAGACTATACAATGTTGTGAACGAGCATTATTTTTGTACTAATTGAGCAGAATAAATTAATAGAATGATATTTATGAAGATTCATACTACTCAATAATATATTCATAATTTCCAATTAATTCCAGTGGCGAATCCAGGGGAGAGGGGGGCGCCCCCTAGCGTAGTCTAAAGTAGTGTAATTTACTTAATTAACTCAAGTTTGCGTTAATTAAACTTGCTCCTAGCGCAAGTTTATCAGATCAACCGATTTTGCACCCCCGCCCCTAATTTTTTTTGGATCAACCTATTTTGCACCCCCCCCCCCCTAAAAAAAATCCTGGATTTGCCCCTGACTGATTCAGCTTTTAAAAGGTATTCAGAGACTTTGGAAAGTTTTTAAATATGGAAGAATTTGCGTAATTTTAGTGTAACTAACCAATAAACTATAGTCTGGACTAATTGAAAGCAAATATGTCTCAAAACTGTCTTGTAAATAGCCCGCGAGAGCCCATGTGTGTAAATGAGATAGAAGATTGCGCCTGTATAAGCGGAGGGAACAAAGGAGGCGACAAAGAACGGGATAAAGTGACACAGCAAATGATGTGATCGCTCAGCAAGTTTACAACAGTGGATGAAGAACAAATGGGCGTGAATTGGAGGCAGATTTCATCCCTACTTATACTAATTAATCAAAAACCTTCCCAAGAAAGAACTTTTCCAAAGAAAAGTAAAGGCCATATTACAATCATAGCAAACAAACATGCAACAGGCACTGATATAAATGAATAAATGAATATTAAAATGAGTAAAACTTAAATTGAATATACAAAATAAGTTTAAAACGAACAAAAATGTTTTACTGTTGAAGTATAAATGTAACAAACACGAACAGAAATTAAATAAAAAATTATAGGAAATAAATACATCAATGAATAAATAAACCCTAAGACGAGTAAAACTTAAATTGAATATTCAAATTAAGCTTTGAACGAAGAAAAACCACTACAAACAAGAATTTTGCTTCTGCCCCCTTCCCTAACCATAAAAGTATAAAGCCTACTGCATAATTTGCGCCTTAACAAAAATAAATTTTATTACAATTGTTTTTTTGTATTTATTACAACATTGACAATAAAATTATAATTACAGTGAAATTAAAATCTTGAACAGAGGAGCTTTCAGCAATTAATAACATTTTCTATCCAATATTCAGTTTAATTTTATTCATTTCAAGTATTTTCAAGACGTATATAATTTTTACTACAGACCAGAGTTTGGCTACAGCCCCCTTCCATAACTGTAAAAGTCAAAAGCCTACAGTGTCATTGTCGCTTTAATGACAACGAATTAGATTACAAATATTTGATTTAGTATTTGTTACAACATTGAAAATAGAGTTAAAATTACAGTGAAACAAAACCTTGGACTGATGAGCTGTTAGTAATTAATAACATTATATATACAGTTTTCAGATTCATTTTATTGTTTCTTTCCAAGACTGTTCAAGACACATAGTTTCAGGTATTTTGTGGGGGAATTTTTTTTTGGGGGGCAGGGGTTGGGAGGATTTCCCACACAGATTCCGAAAATGAATAAAAAATGTTGCTTCAACTGATGGTAGTGATTTTTATTTTCATACTTCTTATAAAATAAGGCAGGCAAAGAGGGCCGCATCCAGGGGAATTAACGGGTTTGAGCCTCCCTAATGTTCGTCCAAAAAATGTTTGTCCATTTTTTTAAGTTTTTGTACCCCGTTCTTCGAAAGATATACACGCCCTAACCAACGTCGTCACTCCCCCTCCCCCTGAAAAATATAATGATACGCATTTAAAATATCGGATGAGGCTCTGGAGGCAAAAATTCTCAGGCTGGTAGCTTTTGATGCGTGAGATTAAGTCTGGTACTTTTTATATGTCTGAAAAAACCTTAAAAATAGATTCTTTTGATGCATATTTTGTTGACACAACTTTTCTTCCAGTTTCCGGTGCTATTACCAAAGCTGCTCCTTAAGTACAGTTTGTTTTTGTTGCGAAGATGTTTTTTTTTTTTTTAATTTGATCAACCATTAGAAAAGATACATTACTGCAACTAACTAAAGAATTTGGCATATTGGGAATATACTCAAATAATTCATATATATTTTTTAGTTCTGCACTTTCTTAACAATGCCTTAGGCGATTTTTTATTCAAAAAACAAAAACAAAACAAAAACAATTCTTTATACACGGTGCTGTGGATACATCTATTAAAAAAAAATAACTAAAAGAACTAAAAAAAAAATAAGTTGATCAGTAATAAAACTTTGACAATAAAAGGCAAACAGAAATTAATTTGCAAACAAAACTACCTACAAAGAGGTTTTTCAGAGAACGCAAAGATCGAAAATCAAAATCGAAGACGAGAAAAATAAAGCGCTGTAATGATTCAAACTTTAAAAATGCCAGAAATAACCACCATATAGACAATAACCACCAGAGTGATCTGGATTAATCTTTTTGGATTTATCGAACTTTAAAACCAGCTGTGAAATTTTATTAATTCAGTGGCTTGAGCTTTAATATAATTCAGTGACCTTTAGGATTACAGAAGTTTGACAATACTCTGCTACGGATTATAACCTAAAGTAGACTTATTGATATGGACTAATTGCTTTGTTTGGATTTAATAATACGGTAGCAACAATAGATCGTCCTATTATTTTGCGTGGCGTTCGAATTACTTTGGATTAGCTGATTAAGGATGCCAGAGTATGGTGGTGAATAACAAAGCTGGTTCCGCGGACCACCGGACCAGCCGTCAATTGCTGATTGGCACTGCTGCCGTGGGCCTGCCCACTGAAAGTTAAGTTGATTTTTCTTCTCCTTTTTTTGGTTTTTCTCGTAGTAGTGAAGTAATGTCAAAATTCCAACAGTTCCAGCTTGCGTTACCGAATTTCAAAAAATTCCCGCTGTGGCCCACAAGAATTATCCAAGTTTCAAAGGATAAAAAAGGAAACTTCAACTACCTAGTTTTTGCATATGGAGACCACACAGAGTCGCGCCTAACGGAGAATAGTCTCATCTCGTTTGAGGACAATTACTGCGAAGCATCTACAAAAAGTGGTAAAAATGTTGGAAGTGCATTTAAAGAGGTTAACCAAAACCCGGACATTTATAAGACGGCTTCCAAACTTTCGTGTCGCTGAAAGCCATTTCTTCCGAACCATCTACTGCGGATTTGCTAGCCAAAATAGCCGCGACTGAGGAAGAAATCGCTAAGACAAAAGAATCAACGATGACCACGATTACTAAGCAAGTTCAAGATAAATGCGGAAACGACAGAACTCTGAAAACTTCTGTTGAGACTATCATGAGTAAAATATACTTGTCAGTGTCGCTTGAGTTTAATCCGAAGCTAGAGCAATTGTTGGTATCAGTAAAGAATATCAAAGGACTGATTGAAAATTTAGAGAACCGAATTGCAAAATTAGAAGTGAAAATTGATGATTATGAGCAAGAAAAACAGCTTGGAACTCTGGTTTTTCACGATATTAAGCAGCAGCCGGGTGTTGACTTGAAGTCGACCATTCTGAATATAGCCTCGCAAAAGCTGGGGCTTTCCGGTATCTCTGATTGCGATTTTTCTATGGTTTACAGGTCGAAATTGAATAATCCACGGTCGGCAAACGATAAGGTTGCACCAGTGGTCGCGAGATTTTCCATTAAAGTAAAGTGTTTGCAAGTAAATCAAAATTTGCTGGTTCGAAAATCTTTTTGTCTGAGTCTCTAACCAAGTGCCGTCGTGATATCCTGAGTGCCACAAAAAACAAGTTTGGCGTGAAAAATGTATGGTCAGATCGTGGCCGGGTTCTCGCAATGCTTCCGGGTGAGCGAGCTGCTCGTCGAATAAACTCGCTTTCAGATTGCGTTTAGTTTGTTGTTTATGAGTAGTTGGGTAGTGTTTATCTCGTTAAGATGTTCTATATTGCTCTTCATTTATATTTTTATTTTGTTGGTTATTTTTTGATTTCTTATGAGTATAAATATCTTCCCGTTTGAGCGCGGAAAAGGGATGAATTATAGGATTCTATTTTGCGTAAGTTGATATGAGTAGTAGTTTACGTTGAAGATTGAGTGATTTGCAAAATAATCCATTTAATGTTGATGATTATTTGTTGACGGATATTGGAAATGATGGGTCGCAAATTAGTTTTCGTCCATCTCTTGATAGTAAATATCGCCAGTTATCAGCTTTGGAGGAGTTAGACCGGTCTGGGTTTCATGCATGTACATGGAATTGTCATTTAACGTCTTCGTATCATGAGATTTTTTATTTTATTTCTCGATCTAATAATTTACATATAATGGCATTATGTGAAACATTTTTGGGTCATGATACCCTTCTCTCGTCCTTTAACTTTCAAGGTTATGAACTGATTGCTCGATGTCGATCAGCAATGGGACGTGGAGGCCTGGCTTTAATTGTCCGACAGGATTTGAATTGGAAAATTAGTAAGGATTTGGACATTTGGAAGGAGGGTAAGATAGAAACCTTTAGTATAGAAATTCAGTTTGAAAATCGAGCTTGTATTTTTACTGTTGTATATAAGCCACCAAGTGCATTATTTGAAGAGTTTTCTGAAGGATTTGAATGTCTTGATGCAAAGGTAAATAGATCTAGCAAAGAGTTTATATGTAAGGGAGACTTTAATTTTGATTTGTTAAATATGCGTGGACCAAATTTGGAATTTTTGAGCCTGATGATGTCAAATGATTTATACCCGACCGTGAGCATTCCAACGAGAATCACGGATGATTCGGAAACGCTCATCAATAATATGTTTGTGTCTTCAGCGATACTAAGTAAAGCGTGCTGCTCTGTTGTTATAAGCCCAGCCTCCGACCATCTTCCGGTTGTATTGCATTTGAATTCTGAAGTGAAGAAAAATAACAGAAAGAATAAAATACCAATGCGTGAACTGAAGCCAGTTAATCTGGAAAAATTTGAAGAACAAATTAGTGTTATTAACTGGGAAACCCTACTGAATGAAGATCATCCGTCGGAAGCATTTGAAAAGTTTAACCAAATAGTGTCGAATATTTATGATAGCACGTGTCCGCTTAAAGTAACAAACCCCAAAAAGAATAAACCGACAAAACCATGGTGTGATGATGAGCAGCTTAATCTGTTTAACATGTGAAATCAGGCGTGTGAGGAGCATCTGAGTTGTCTTTCTCTTTTATAGTATTAAGAGGGAATATGAGTATAGTATTAAGAGGGAGTATTAAGGGGGTTATGTTTTGATTTCTTATGAGTATAAATATCTTCCCGTTTGAGCGCGGAAAAGGGATGAATTATAGGATTCTATTTTGCGTAAGTTGATATGAGTAGTAGTTCACGTTGAAGATTGAGTGATTTGCAAAATAATCCATTTAATGTTGATGATTATTTGTTGACGGATATTGGAAATGATGGGTCGCAAATTAGTTTTCGTCCATCTCTTGATAGTAAATATCGCCAGTTATCAGCTTCGGAGGAGTTAGACCGGTCTGGATTTCATGCATGTACATGGAATTGTCATTTAACGTCTTCTTACCATGAGATTTTTTATTTTATTTCCCGATCTAATAATTTACATATAATGGCATTATGTGAAACATTTTTGGGTCATGATACCCTTCTCTCGTCCTTTAACTTTCCAGGTTATGAACTGATTGCTCGATGTCGATCAGCAATGGGACGTGGAGGCCTGGCTTTAATTGTCCGACAGGATTTGAATTGGAAAATCAGAAAGGATTTGGACATTTGGAAGGAGAGTAAGATAGAAACCTTTAGTATAGAAATTCAGTTTGAAAATCGAGCTTGTATTTTTACTGTTGTATATAAGCCACCAAGTGCATCATTTGAAGAGTTTGCTGAAGGATTTGAATGTCTTGCTGCAAAGGTAAATAGATCTAGCAAAGAGTTTATATGTAAGGGAGACTTTAATTTTGATTTGTTAAATATGCGTGGACCAAATTTGGAATTTTTGAGCCTGATGATGTCAAATGATTTATACCCGACCGTGAGCATTCCAACGAGAATCACGGATGATTCGGAAACGCTCATCGATAATGTGTTTGTGTCTTCAGCGATACTAAGTAAAGCGTGCTGCTCTGTTGTTATAAGCCCAGCCTCCGACCATCTTTCGGTTGTATTGCATTTGAATTCTGAAGTGAAGAAAAATAACAGAAAGAATAAAATACCAATAGCGTGAACTGAAGCCAGTTAATCTGGAAAAATTTGAAGAACAAATAAGTGTTATTAACTGGGAAACCGTACTGAATGAAGATCATCCGTCGGAAGCATTTGAAAAGTTTAATCAAATAGTATCGAATATTTATGATAGCACGTGTCCGCTTAAAGTAACAAACCCCAAAAAGAATAAACCGACAAAACCATGGTGTGATGATGAGCTGCTTAATCTGTTTAACATGTGAAATCAGGCGTGTGAGGAGCATCTGAGTTGTCTTTCTCTTTTATAGTATTAAGAGGGACTATTTGGGTAACGTTTGCTTCCTGATCAGGAGGGGAAGGGGGGGGTGTGTAACGGACAAGTGAGTTCAAGGAAATTTTTTTATGAGAAACTCAATAGATTGAATGGTAAATGGAAGCAGCGTATTGATAGTGGTAATAAAAAAACCTTTTCGCATGCTGACCCCTGGTCTGCGTTGCGCAGGGACCGATTTCCTTAGTCCAGGCCGTCGGCCGGAAATAAGCTGGGGGGGGGGGCAAACCAGTGGGGGCGTGCCGTGTTTTCCCCCCAGATTTCTCCGGTATCCATTCAGAGCTGTGTCGGCTCGGGCTGAGCTTACAAGGTCACACCATTGGCCTCCGTTCCAAAACGAAAAACCAACGACACCCTGACTCGAACCCCTGACCTCAGGGTTGCAATTCCGGAGCACTAACCACTTGGTTAGGAAAGTGGTAATCTAATTAAAAAATGCTCGAATTAAGGTGAAGGCCAGATTTCATAGTAAATGGTCTTCTTAAGCTCCCAGCCGGACAAAGCGTTTTCTGCTTCGTGTTTTCTACCAAGCGTTTACTATGGCATAAGAAATTCAGATGTTGGGTTGACGCGTGATGGACAATGTGAGTTAAGCGGGGCTCCCATGGCGTCAATAAAGTTAATAAAGCTGTCCATAAAGTTAATAAACCGTTTTCCTCTTATAACTTTATTGACTTTATGGCTGTCGGAAAGAAGTTAAACTTTATGTAACTTTTTCAATAAGGTCCGGAAAGTTTAGCCAATAGGAGAAGACTTGTGGAAAATTTCAATTCAGCTAAAAGAAACTAATTAGATAGCCAGTCTTGAAATTTTCTCTAATATGTGGAACATTGAAACAGAGAACTTGCTTATTTCACTAGTGAGAAATAAACCTTTAATATACAGTTCCTCACAAAGGGAACATAAGAACAAAATTGGTGTTGAAAATGCATTCAAGAAAATAAGTGAAGTAATGTGTCAAGAATTGGGTCCTCATTTTTATCTGTGAGCCATCTTTAGTAAATTTTAAAATAAAAACAACATCTAACTTAAGACTAACTCATTAAATTGAAAAAGTTATCAAAAAATAATGTCAGATATATTCAAGAATAAACGTGTGAATAATTCAAATCAATTGCTTCAAAAAATTTCCATAAAGTCAGTAAGGTAAAATTCATATGTGAGCGCGACGAACTTTACGGTATGTAACTTTGCAGAATACTTTATTAACTTTATTGACGCCGTGGGAGCCCCGCTTTACACATATTTATAAGTAGTAGGCTAAATATGTCACTGAGTTATATATTTCTGTATATAACTTATATAGGCCTAGTCAGTGAGTTACATATATTTATAAGAAGTAGGTTAAATATGTCACTCAGTTATATATTTCTGTATGTAACTTAGATAGGCCAAGTTAGTGATTTACACATATTTATAAGTAGTAGGCTAAATATGTCACTGAGTTATATATTTCTATATGTAACTTATATAGGCTCTGTCAGTGAGTTATGTATATTTATAAGTAGTAGGTTAAATATGTCACTGAGTTATATATTTCGGTATATAACTTATATGCCTAGTCAGTGTGTTACACATATTTATAAGTAGTAGGCTAAATATGTCACTCAGTTATATATTTCTGTATATAACTTATATAGGCCTAGTCAGTGAGTTACACACATTTATAAGTAGTAGGCTAAATATGTCACTCAGTTATATATTTCTGTATATAGCTTAGATAGGCCTAGTCAGTGAGTTACACATATTTATAGTAGGCTAAGGTTAAGTAGTAGCCTAAACATGTCACTGAGTTATATATTTCTGTATATAACTTATATAGGCCTAGTCAGTGAGTTACACATATTTTAAGTAGTAGGCTAAATATGTCACTGAGTTATATATTTCTGTATATAACTTATACAGGCCTAGTCAGTGAGTTACAAATATTTATTAGTAGTAGGATAAATATGTCACAGAGTTTTATATTTCTTTATAGAACTTATATGCCTGGTCAGTGAGTTACACATATTTATTAGTAGTAGGCTAAATATGTCACTCAGTTATATATTTCTGTATATAACTTATATAGGCATAGTCAGTGAGTTACAGATATTTATAAGTAGTAGGTTAAATATGTCACTGAGTTATATATTTCTGAATATAACTTATATAGGCCTAGTCAGTGAGTTATGTATATTTATAAGTAGTAGGTTAAATATGTCACTGAGTTATGGCCTTTGCAAAACAAAAGTGATCCGTTTATCTGGCCTCCCCCAGGCCATTCAGCTTGTCCCCAGGTGGCGATAGGGGAACGCTCTACAGATATGTAGGGTACCTCCATAGGAGGCACGGCGCAAGGGGGGACCTTGTCCCTGGGGGTCCATAGTAGAAACTGGGGCACCCTCGCCCGGGGTCATAAATACAGGCGGAGGAAGAAGAAGGCCCCTCAAATGTACACTCAAAAGGGCCCACTGGTTTGTCCACAAGTTCCATGAGTTGCAAACCTTCTCCCAGCAATGGGTTAAAATGCATGGTGATGCAGAACACCATCGCGGGAGGATCCTCTATAGGAGGACCACTATGGCAGGGCGTGAGATCCAGATTTATGGACAACGGCCTCTGCACACGGTTGCTTCGACCCTTTCGGGGTACCTGCAAGACTGGAGGCCTTGCGATCAACTCTAGTCCCACTTAAGGAGTGGCACACCTCGAGGAAATTACAGACTAGTAAACGAAAAAGCATTCGCAAGGGATTCTGACTAATAGATAATTCTTCTGGGATTGGTATGTTTTGATGTTCGTCTTTGGGCTGAAAAACCTCTTCCTAGCTAATTTATCTATTACGGGTTGCCTCCCCGTAGTAGCATAATATTTGTAGGCATGAATATATAATGAGTCGGAGGTAATAGGTTTAAGATTGTCTGTGCAGAATTTCGACTCTCTTGTTGATAGAAGAGCATCGCCAAGTGCTGAAAACCATGTTGTGACCAAGATGGGCCCAGGATTGCACAAAACCTCCATTCATGGAGGTCCCAGGGACTTCTTGCTGTCCGGTTCTAATCCAGCTTAAGCACTTCGGTGTAGACTTGAGAAGATATGTGATTCCTTGTCCTGCACTGGTATCCGGGATCATTGCTTTTCCTGAGGCGAAAAAAATTTCAATGATTTAAAGAACATGAAAATTGGAACTTGGAATGTTACGACATTAAAAAATGACTATCGTATCGACATTTTTACTGACGAATTCAGACGATTCGAACTGGATTTATTAGGAGTTTCAGAAACTCATATCCCAGGGGTAGGAAGCATGAAATTAGGTGATATAGAATTTGTTTACTCAGGCAGGAAGGATGGCATGGGTGCCCATATGGGGGGGGCTGGGGGGGAAATGGCCCCCCCCTGGCTGAATGATGCTGCCTTATTTTTATATTTTTGTTCTGAGATTTATATTATATAGCATTAAAAGTAGCAATTAGACGAAGTTTGCCCCCCCCCCTGGAATTCAGCGTCTGGGCGCCCATGAAGGATGGGGTACATAGACAGGGAGTAGGGCTCATGATGAATAAGGCAGCTGCTAAGTCTTGTTTAGGCTGGGAAGGTATTAATAATAGAATACTAATTGCTCATTTTATGACTAGAAAGTTCAGGGTATCAGATATAGTAGTATACGCCCCTGTAGAACCGACTGATGGAGATACTAGTGACTCAGATGAATTTTACTTACAGTTACATGAGCAAATAGACAAGGTCCCAGGTAGAAATATGATGTTATTACTGGGAGACTTCAACGCCCAGGTTGGTAGAAATAAGGATAGATGGTATCCCAGATTAGGTAAATTTGGTGTAGGAAAAGAAAACAGTAATGGATACAGACTTTTACAATTTTGTAGGTATTACAATCTTGTTATAACCAATACGGGGTTTGGTCATAAAATGGCTCATAAGTTAACAAGGTATTCACGTGATGGTAAGACAGCAAACCATATTGATTATGTTATAGTAAACCGAAGAGTGGCAGGATCAATACAAGATACTAGGGTATATAGGAGTGCTGTTATTGATGTTAAAAGTAAAGATCCCCACTCCCATCACCATTTAGAGGCTTATTCACACTAGCATCACGAATCCATAGTTTAAATACACGATCTTCATCAGACATTTACATACCCCCGACACCGAGAGCTAGGTCGGAATTTTCTCCTAGAATTGCGTGTGCTAGAGAGTGGAATGCACTTCCGCAAGAGATGAGGTAATATAGGTCTCTCGGCTCCTTTAAAAAGAATGTGAAAAAATATCTAAAAGATTAAATATTTTTTTACTAGATTTATTTTATTATTATTATGTTTATAATTTTTCGATATTATTATTAGTTATCATATTTTAGTTTGATACTTCAAGGGGTGTGAGTGGAGGAGAAGTTGTGTTAAATTTATTGTTATTTGATGGCGGTTTGGGGTGGAAATTGAAGAGGAGAGGAGGCCACGCTGTATTTAGAGTGTGCAATTATTACGGGCCCAAACGTGCATCAATGCACAAGGAACTAAGTTAAGTGTATTTTTATATATATTTTTTTTGAATTAAAACCCATATTGAACTGAACTGAAACTGAGTAGTGTCAAGGGTTAATTTAAAGCTGAAATATCGGAAGGGCAATTACCTCCCGGGAAGTTATGATGTTAGTAGACTCCAGGATGAGAATTTGAGAGAAACTTTCCAGGAACAGTTGAATACTAAACTTGAGAGTTTAAAATTTGATAATATGGAAGATGGTTGGAATAATTTTAGAAAAAATAATTTGTGAAGTTGCTGAAGGTGTATTAGGGAAGAAAGCTAGAACTGCAGCTAAGAATATTAGTGAAAAAGCTTTATGTTTAATAGAAAGGAGAAAGGACTTGTACAAGAATTATCTGAGTGATAGATTGCATGAAAACAAAAGAAATGTAAAGAAAGTGGAGAAAGCATTGAAATATGAACTAAGGAGGTGTGGCCATGGATAAAATTGCCGAGGATTTAGAAGATGCAGCTAGACGGCATAATAGTAAAATATTGTACTGGCACGTTAACAAATTGAGAGGAAGTAGTCAATCCGGACTTGTCCCAGTTAAAGATAGGAATGGGGTGGCAATTAGCGATAAGGAAACAGCTAAAGCGAGATGGACCGAACATTTTGAGAACTTGCTTAACCGAGATAGAGTTGCAGGAAAAAATATAGAGGAAAATGAAAAAGTTTGTGATACCTTGGATGTGAAGGAAGATTTGATTTGTGAGGAGGAATTAGCAACAGTACTAAAATGATTAAAGAATAATAAGGCCCCAGGTGCTGATAGGGTAGTAAATGAGTTTCTTAAATATGGTGGCTCTGAGGTTAGAAATAAGTTATTGAAGTTTATGAATATGATTTTTGAAAAAGGGGAAGTACCTAACGATTTTAGGAAAACCTTAATTAAGCCACTTTATAAGAAAGGTGATAAAAGTGAGTTTGGTAATTATTGAGGCATTAGTCTGGTCTCTGTAGGTAGCAAATCACTTAGTAATATGATACTTTTTAGACTGAGAGATGCCGTAGACACAGTTTTAAGAGAAGAGCAGTGCGGTTTTAGAAAAGGTAGAGGATGTGTTGACCAAATTTTCACTCTTAGGTTAATAATTGAGAAGTGCCAGAGTTTTCAAACACCTTTGGTCCTCAGTTTTATAGATTATAAGCAAGCGTTCGATTCTGTTGATAGAGGAGCTTTAGTAAAGGTTTTATCCTTGTATGGTATACCAGACAAATACATTAAAGTGATTATTGCTGTGTACGAGAATAACACTGCTTTGGTTAAGGTAGGAAATGAGGTTAGCAGCTGGTTTTGTATTAAATCAGGAGTTAAGCAGGGTTGTGTTCTATCCCCCTTTATATGGATTATTTTGATGGACTTTGTTTTAAGGAGCACAGGAAAGGCAATGGGAGACCACGGAATCAAATGGGGAGGAAAAATTCTCCTTGACTTAGATTTTGCTGATGATTTAAGCATCCTAGATGAAAGTGTGAGCAAAATTAATGAAGTTGTAGAGTTTTTGCAAGTTCAGGGTGTTAGTATTGGTTTGAAAATTAATGTTAGGAAGACAAAGTCACTAAGGCTAGGAATAAGTGAAGATAAAAAGGTGACGTTGGGTAATGAAAAGAGTGATCAGGTGGGCAGCTTCACTTACCTTGGTAGTATTATTAGTAAAGAGGGCGGGAGCAGTGAAGTGTTAAAAATAGAATAGCCAAGGCTCAGGGTGGTTTTTCACAGTTAAAAAAAGTCTGGAAGAATAGGAAGATAAGTCTGCAAACCAAGATTAGAATCTTAGAAGCTACAGTGATGACAATGGTCAAATATTGCTCTGAAGCATGGACGCTCCGACAAGAGTATGAAGATTTGCTAGATGTTTTCCAGAGAAATTGCTTAAGGATTGTTCTGGGTACCCGGCTGACTGACCGTATTTCAAACAATAGGCTATACGAAAAATGTGGTTCAATACCGCTTTCTAGGTCTATAATGAAAGAAAGGTTGAGGTGGTTAGGGCATGTTGTGCGGATGAAGGATGACAGATTGCCGAAGATTGTTCTTTTCGGCCAACCGTTTAGGGCTAAACGGAAAGCAGGTCGTCCCCGTCTGGGATGGGAGGACGTCATAAAGAAAGATTTAAAGGAAATGGGAACTTCGTGGGCGGGTGTAAAAAGGGAGGCTTTGAATAGATTGGGGTGGAGGAGAAGCGTGCGTAGCTGTGTTGGCCTCAGGTGGTTTGGTGCTGCGATGAGTTGTTAGTAGTTAGTAGTAGTAGTAGGAGCATCTGAATCATCTGCAGAATAATGAGCTCCATGTGATGTGTGAAGAGCTAAGGAATAGGGCAAATGCACTAAGAAGGAAAAAAAAGAAGTCATATTTAACAAATGAATTTGAAGAAAGTAAAGGTAACCCCAAAGCAACATGGCAAGCTGTGAATGATCTTCTAAAAGGTCCTATGAAGCCATCGGAGCCAAAAATTGCGCTAAATAATAGGACCTTGGAAGAAACTGAGGAAATCTGCAACGCATTTGGACAATATTTCTCTGAAATTGGATGCAAGATTCAAGAAGAAGAAAGGAACTCCCATGTTTTCGAATCAAGCAGTTTTGTGGATGAGCGAGGAAGAGGTTTTGAAATGAATTTCCAGCCTTGTACTGAAGAGGAGGTACGCAAAATTGTTAGCACGATTAAGTCAAACAGTGCAGGAGTTGATGGATTGAGCATTAGAACGCTCAAGTCGGTTCTGATTTATTTGCTTCCTGTCCTCGTATACCTTATCAATATTTCTATGGAAAAGGGGATGTTTCCGAGTGCGCTTAAAATAGCTAAAGTTGTACCGTTGCACAAAGGCGGAGTCAAAACTGACATATCTAATTGGAGACCAATATCAATTCTCCCGATTTATTAAAAAATTTATGGAAAGATTGTTCTTCACCGGCTTTACGAGTAACTGATGAAAATTGGTGTTTTACATGATGGTCAATTCGGCTTCCGGAAAGGACATTCGACGACGCAGGCAGTCCAGCATCTTCTGGAAAATATTAACTCAGCACTTGAGAATGATGAGCAGTGCATGGGCATGTGTATTGATTTTATAAAGGTTTTCGACACTATTTGTTTTAAGATTTTATTTGAAATACTGTATTATTTATGCATAAAGGGGGGTGTTTTAAATTGGTTTGAATCGTATTTAAGTGAAAGGAAGCTACGAGTGACTTTGAGTAACAATTCTTCTCAGCCGTTTCCCATTAAGTGTGGTGTTCCACAGGGCTCAGTTCTTGGTCCTCTACTGTACCTGATATTCGTAGACACAATGATATTCTAAATTCCCAGAGCTTCAGTTACTTCGTTTGCTGACGACACGGCTTTAGTGATTGCAGCAAAGTCGCTGCAAGAGCTCTTGTTCATGGCGAATAAGGCGCTTGATGGCCTACATGAATTTGTTTGTTCTAGCCTACTGAGTGTCAATGCATCAAAAACTAATTTTATGATGTTTACGAGGACTGGCTCTGCTCCCACTCTCCCTGGTGTCATTATTTACAATGGCCTACCGCTCTCACAAGTCGAAGAGATCCGATATCTGGGATTCATCCTGGATCGAAACTTGAGTTGGAGAAAACACTGCGACATCATAGCATGCAAGCTGGCGCGAGGCCTTGGAGTTCTGAACCGTTTTCAAAATTTTTTACCTTTGTAAATTCTGCTTTTATTGTATTTTTCATTAATAGCGCCTCATATAAATTATGGTTGTTTAATTTGGGCGAGTAATTTTAGTTGTAATTGTAGAAGAGTTCAAGTTCTGCAGAATAAGGCTATAAGGTTGATTGGAAAATATAATCGTGGTATTGATAGCACTGAATCACTTTTTAGAAAGTTTAATATTTTAAAGGTTGGTGGAATAAGGGATTATCAAATTGGAGTATTTGTATTTCAGTGTCTGAATGGTCTTGCACCGGATTTTTTTATGAATATTTTTAAGCCTAATTCGTTTATCATGATTATTCGACTAGGAGTGCGTATAGTCTTGCATCTGAGCCACGGAACACAACGAGAGCGAGTCAAGTGACCAGACACATGGGCTCGTCAATTTTGAATTCGTTCCCAGATTCTGTTCGTCAAGCTGAAAGTGTGCCGCAAATTAAAACACGTATTAAAAATCACTTCTTTTCAGGAATTTGGTAGTGTTAAAGGTTCGAGAGAAGGATTTTTTTGTAGATATTTTATTTTTATTTTTTTATATTTTGTGCCATTATATATTTATCATTAATTTCAGTTATTATTATTGTTATCCCCTTTTTTAATTTTATTTGGTGTGTTGAATTGGCATGCATGATATCCAACCGGTCGCCTTTTCAAGCATCTTCTTGCTTTAGTGCGACTTGTTGTCACATTGCGTTGTTTTTTTTTTTTTTTTGTTAATAAAAATGTATGAACCTGAACCTGAAACCAAAACCTAAAACAAATAATAGCATAGAAAGTGAATACAAAGACATTTTCAGGGGTGATTTTTCTGTTGGGAGGTCGGGGGATTACGTTTTAGAGTCTTTCCATGGAGGAATTTCTCATGGGGGAAGGGAATTTTCCACGGAGGGGGAGCCGGAATTCCTAGGGCTATTTCAAAAACGATCAGAAATTTAATAAAAAAACAATTTTTTACAGCTGAAAGTAAAGAGCAACATTAGAACTTAAAACCAACAGAAATTATTACATATACGATGGGAGTCTCCCCCTAGTCAATACATCGCTCTTTACGCTTACGTTAGTACTTCTAAAAGAGCTATTTATTCTAATTAAACGGCGTTTGCGATCCAGGAGTCATTCTTAAAGAATTGGGACAAAATTCAAAAGTTATTGTAAAGAGAGAGGTATTGACAAATGGGCGACCTTCTTATACGAGCAATAATTTCTGTTCGTTTTAAGTTTGATTGTTGCTCCTTACTTTCAGTTGAAAAAAATTCTTTTTTTATTTAATTTCTTCAAGTCCAGAAGATGCTATCTTTAAATTATTCAGGACACTAAAATTTAAATTTTCAAACCAACATACATTTTATTTCGTTCCTCTAGGACTTGTGTGACATTAAATCAAGGAAAGTGCATATCATTCCAATATCCTGCCTATTTAACTAGAGATTTGACGATATCTGGCCAATGCTCATCCTCCCCCAGGAGCCACAATCCCTGAGGACAATTCTCACTGCAGTCAATTTCCCCCTAAGAAATTACCCTCACATAATAATTTGGCTGACATATGTAAAAAAAAATTAAGTAAAAAAAATGACGAAAAGATAGGATTGACGAATATTCCAACAATACTCGAAAATAAAGGTGGAATGCACGCGTGTATTCCAAGGTATTTATATTGTTATTGTTATATATTTTGATATTTTTTTGTCTGTTTATCAAGGCTTAGGTTGAGTTGTCATAGCAGTATAAGATAAAGCTTAAATAAATTAATTTCCAAGCTTATTTGAAATAAGCTTACATTATTTTTTTGAGATGAATAGGGCCTCGTTATGCGGATGAAGGGTGACATTGCCCAAGATTGTCCTTTTCGGCCCACCGTCAAGAGCTAAACTAAAAGCAGACTGCCCTCGGTTGAGCTGCGAGGATGTTGCAAGAAAATATTTAAGGGAAACAAGAACTTCCTGGAAGTGTGTAAAGACCGAGGCTTCGAATAGACTAGGCTGGAAGAGGAGTGTGCGTAGCTGTGTTTGTCTCAGGCGGCCTGGTGCTGCTTTTAGTTGTTATAGTAGTAGTAATTTGAAGCCAGGACTTCAATTAATCTTAGAGTTTCTTTGTTCAAATAATCTTTCAAATAGGGATAAATCCATTTATTGACACGTGAAAAAAAGCTACAAAAGTCCAGATATTTCAATCACATATCCAGCGACCGTCTTCAGTAGAAATACTAAAATAATAAAATTGAAACTAGCATATTTATACACAACAAAAAAAAATAACCTTTCTGGTTATTCACAAAAAATAAACTTCCAGATTATTCACTAGACTATTTTCAGAGAAGGTTCATTGACAAAGTTCATTCAACGTCTTGATGTAAATTCTAAAAATACATAATCTTCTGTCAGCTATCTTTGCGTACAAATACTCTATAATTGCCACTAATTGTATATTCGAAAATATTTTATTTATCCTTTAGCTTATCCTGCTATGATAATTCAATTCCCAAAACACGAAGAAACGAATTAAATAAAAGGAATAAAAAAATCTATAGAAAATCCTCCATAATATATCCTATACAAGTAGAATATTCCTAGAATATATTTTTACAAGTAGAATATGTAATTAGAAAATTTTTTTCCCTTGGCTACTCAATTTTACATATGTAGGGAATTTATCAGGGGTAAAATGCCTGATGGGAAATTGTCCATCCAGGAATTTTTCAGGAAAAAATTGCCCGTGGGGGAGGAAGATTTTCTGACAAGGAATTACCTTTTTAGTATATTTTCCTGTAAACTCTCCTAAACATCCCTACCCTATAAAAAACTTAAATTTCTGGGTGGTTCTTTTTCAAACCATTAAATAAACTTGTCTTTTTAATACCTAACCACAAAATTTTGGTATCAACCCCTCCCCCAAAATAACGTTACTGGAAAGTAGTAAGGCCATAGGCACTTGAAACCCTACGCCTTAGGCATAGATATGTGTGTAGGTTTTCAAGTAATTGGGTTACCAGGGTCATTTGCAA